>NW_008826002.1:0-11633 GCF_000691245.1 Trypanosoma grayi
AGCAGCAGCCCAGCCTCCTGCGCCTTGGTGCGCTGCACCGCGCTTTGTGTAAAGGCAAGCACCGCGCTGGGGTTCCGGCCCAGCAGTAGCTCCTTCCCCAGTGGCGTCACGTTCTTCGCGGCGGTGGTGCTCTGCTTAAGCGCCGAGCTGTCGACGCCGCCCCCACCGAAGAGAAAGGAAGACGAGGCGGAAGAAGTCTCCGCATCAGCAGCAGCACCAGTGGTGGCGGCCAGCTCCCCCGGAAGGTCAAACGCAATGGTCTTTTCACGTTTCACACGCTTTGCCGCCGGTGTGGACGACAATTGTGAGGGTGGAGGCTGCTGTGCGAGGCGGTGCTCCTTGTGGAGGCGCAACAGCTCGGAGTTTTTGTGTGTGGCGCCGCCCATCAAATTACTTGTTGGTGGCTCCACGAGTGGGAACCACGACGTGGGGTCCTCCGCCTCAAGCGCCAATCGATTCTCGCCAAAGAGGCGGCCATCCATGGCGTTCAGCTCTGCCACGCCCGAAACCAGGTGTTGTGCTTCCACAGCAACGCGCTCGCGTAGCGTTTCATTGTTTGCATCGCCGCCGGTGATGCCGCTGTCGTCATTCTCCTCGTAATCATAATCATCACCATAGTCCATGCCACCACCCCAGTCCCCGCCGTCCACCTCATCGTTGTAGCCCCCGTCGTGTGGATACTGCTGGGAAAACAGCGGGGCTTCTGTCGGCATCCCGCGTTGCTGCCCCTCCTCCCCCTCGCCCTGTCCGTCGGCAGTAACACCAATCCCGCCGCCGAACCGCATCTCTTCCTCTTCCTTAAGCGCTGCGGTGTGTGGCAGTAGCAGCAGCGACGGCAGCCTGATGGACGGCCGACCCGCCTCTTCCTCCGCCTTCGTGCTGTTGTCCGCCCCACCGCTGTTTCCACTGCTTCTACCGCCAAAGCCGCCATCCGCGGAGTTCGGGCTGTGCCCTGTGGACGGATCCAACACCACTTCGGGCGGGAACGGCGGCAAATCGAGCGGCGCGTCTAGGCCGAGATCGGANTCTAGAACAGCCTCCGCAGAAGCAGCAGACACTCTTGTTTCTTCTGTCTGTGCTTCTTGCTTCACGCGCTGCGAGCCGCCAGAGAGCCGGTTCTGCCGGGCAGAGTACTCACGTCCAACCTCACGGGCGTAGTCCACGTCGAGGATCAAATTGCCGGCGCCCCCAATCGGTGTGTTGTGCACAAGCAGCCCCTGTGCATTTCCCTGGTCGAACTTCTCTGTGATGGCGCGAAACTGCGCGCTCACGCCGGTGTGGACGAGGGCCACACGCGCCTTGCTGTCGAGGTTGATCTCCGACGGGTCCAGTGCGAGCGTGCGCGCCGACTGTGCACGGCGCTGAGCCGCCTTCCGCTTGCGTTCGGCTGCCGCCATTGCTGCTGGACTGCCGGCGGCGGCAGCATCGCCGTCCTCACCATTCCCCTCGTCGTCGCTACCGGCGCCACCGTCGCCCTCTTCGTTGCGCAGCAGGCGCCGGACCATCTGGTTGGAGCGCTGGTACGTGCTGTCTACACGACTTGTCCACACCTTCGAGCAGCCCTCCACAACCGTCGCCACCTTTGCGAAGCTGGAGTACTCGTCGGCAGCGGTGGCGGAGTCAAGTGTGCTCTCAACAGTGTGGGTGATTCCCTCCAGCAGGTTGCTCGCGTCCTTCGACGCCCACGCGTTTTTGCGGGTGATTTTGCCCTCAATGGCCTGCAGCAGCGCGTCGTCGAGGTCGCGGGCGGTGGCGAAGCGAGGGCGCTGCCGTGACATGGACGGTGTTGCCTGCTGGCTACCAAGCTGTGTGGCAACAAGCGTGCCCCTCACCTCGTCAAATACGATGGAGGGGTCAACAGGGAGTGTTGCCCCAGCGACGGGTTCTCCGCGGCGCAGGAACTGCCGCTGCTGGCTCCCATCACTCTGTATCATGTGCTTGTGTGTCTGTGTCTGTGTGTAGACGCCGGGGTGAAGGTGTCTTGCGGTCCTCGCACAATCTATTAGTGAGCTCGCACACAGCGAAAGAAAGAGATTGGAAAGGGGAGAGAGAGAGAGAGAGACAGACGGGCAGTAAGACTGAACAGGCCACACAGCATGCAGGAAAATGCTGTGACATCGCAACGCAGCTGTGCAGAGGGAGTTGAACGCGAGCGAGACAGGTTGCTTGTGAGGCACACATGTGACGAAGACACACACACACACACACACAGATATATATATATATATATATATACATCTGTCTATATGATCTTCTCATCAAATGCGTCAAAAAGAAACGCATACATTCAAGCATGTATATAAATAAACATGCAAGTACGCATGTGTGTATGTAAGAGACACAGAGAGACGAGGAGAGAATGGAGTAAAAGGCACCTCATATAGGTAGATGTATATCTGTATATCCTCACCATAACACGTGCCGTCATTTATCGCCACCATCTTGCTTGCTACCTTCTCCTCTGGCTGCATTTGGAGGCTCCTTGAGTGTGGTGCTGACCCTACCTGTGTTACCATCTTTTTTTTTTCTTCGTGTCGGTACCTTCCTTACGACCCTTCCGCTCCTTCGTCCTCTCTCTTAACTTTTTTTTTGGGGGGGGGTTTGCTTCGTTCTTGTCGTCCTCCTCCTCCTCCTCCAGCACACAGTACGAATCATCTGCCTCCCTCCATATACCCCCACACATCCATCGCACAACAGCACGCTCGCAACAAACAAAAACAAAAAAAAAAACACCCAGGCAAACACGCAATCTTCACTGTTCTCTCTCTCTCTGAGTCAAGCCAACTACACACAGTGAGAGAAAAACGAAGAGTGTGCAATATATGTGCACCCTTGTGCTTAGATACACGCATAGGCATACATCTAAAGCAAAAGAGATGCACTCCTCAGAATGTCTTCGGAAACTGCATCTGGTACAACTTCTGCTGCAGGTCGCAGCTGCCCGCAAAGGCGATCACCACCCCCGCCGCGCGGCTTGAGCGCACCAGCATGCGCGTGACGTTGCCGACGTCGACGGAGTCCACGAAGCAGCGGCACGGCCGCTTGAAGCTGTCGATCACCTCCAGCTCCACCTGGTCCTCCTGGTTGAGGTGCGCCGGTCGCCACTGCGCGGGCGAGACAACGTTGCTGCCGACGACCTGGATGAGTGGTGCGCCAACGGGAACGGGCGAGGCACCGAGGGCCTGGCAGTAGGCTGTGCTGCCGGCAGCCGTCGACACCAGCACGCCGTCGCCGCGCAGCTGGCGGATGCGCTCCTCGCCGTTGACGAGAATGCGAATGAGCGCCGTCTGCCCGGTGGAACGCTCCACCCACGCGTCGTTGAAGGCGAGCTCCGACAGCAGCACTTTCTCTCCTGTCTGCGTCTCCTTCTCGGCGAGGCAGTACAGCATCGTTGTGGTGTGCAGCTTCAGTGGGGCGGCGAACAGCTCCTCCAGCGTCGAGGCGTCGTTCAGCAGATAGCCCACATGCCCCGCGTTGACACCAAAGAAGGGGATAAAGCGGTTCCAGTTGTTGCGGATGCAGTGCATCATGTAGCCGTCGCCACCAATGGGAACGATGAGGTCCGGCTCCTCGTCGCGCCCCGCCTGAAACGCGCTGAGCTTCTCGTAGTACTCGCGGGCAAGCAGGTTGTTCTTGTCGTAGTGCAGCTCCAGCCTCGGAATGAGGCCGGAGAACGACAGCGTGGCACTGAAGCCGCTGGACGGCATCTTGCCCTTCCGCCAGGTGCTGCTGCTGCTGCCGCTGCTTCCGGTGACAACGCTGTGGGTGGCGTGCGCCATCTTGGGGTAGGCGTCCTTGCGGTAGTCGTGGTAGAGGCCGTGGCTGCTGACGTAGCGGTACACCGGCTCCGTCAGCAGCAGCATCGGGTCCACCTCGCGCTCCCACAGCGCGTGCCGCACGTCGGCGCCGGTGGAGCGATGCACAGAATGCACCTCCACGTGCGGCAGCGGCTTGTGCAGGGCAGTGCGATCGTACAGACCCTCCACATGGTGCAGCGTCGAGAAGAGCTCCTCAACGAGTTGGCGGACATTTCGGCGCGCCGGCATCGTGTCATTCGACGCCTCGTCACCAGCACCGTCCGTGCTACTCGTCGAAAGCAGGCGGCCGTCACACGCCACACTGTAGCTCTCGTGTGACGCCGCGCCTCTGATGCTGTTATTGTCGATGGAACTGTTACCGGTATTGCCACTCTGATTCTTTCCGTTGCTGTTGCTGCTGCTGCCCAAGGTGTTGCCGGCACCGACGGGGTCTAAGACCAGCGACGTGTCGGGGGACTCCAACCACGACGCTGTTGCGGAGCGCTTGTACGACCGGCTGATCTCTACTTCCTCCTCACCACGCCCCTCAGCCACCCAACACTGGGATCTCTTACGGCCTTCTCGGCTGTCGAAGATGTCAAAGAGTGTGGACCCGGTAGCATCACGCTTCTGCTGTTGCTCTTTTTGGGGCACGGCGTCTGACGCAGAGGGCAATCCACCGCTGCTGCTACTAATACTACCCCAACTACTGCTGCTGTTTGTCCTACCTATGATCCGCGGATCGCGTGGTTTGCCCACCATGCTGGCGGGGAAGCTAACCGTCTGCAGCAACAGCATCGGCACTCGGAGCTTGACGTCGCTAAAGTGTGTCCACTTCTGCATCTCATGGGCGTCCTGCAGCCAATGTACAAGAGTACTGTTCTTGTATTTCTGAGTTAACTCGTAGACGCAAGGCATGTCTTCGTCCGGGTGCTCGAGGGCAGTGAAATCAACGCACACACGCGGCAACCCACGCGTCGCGAGTTTTGTCAACGCAGCGAGGTGAGTAGAGAGGCGCAGCGCAACCGGAAAGCGTGTGTTGGGCACCAAAATGAGGTAGTCAAATGGCACACGCTCGCTGCTCTTCAGGCTCTCCGCAAGGGGCTCGAGGCACCACAGTGAGCCTGGGGCAGGGCTGCTGCTGCCACCACTGCCTGTGTCGCTGCTGGTGTCGCCAATCAGCAGGCGGAAGATCTCCCGGTGCTGTACCGTTGGCGGGTCTAAGTGCAGTGGAAATATACCGACGCGGGAGAGCGGCGGCACGCTGTAGCAGCACAGCAGCGACACTCGTCGGAGCATACGTGTCGCACGCCTGACTACTCCTCACTCCCTATCTCTCTCTATCTCTCTCTCTCTCTCTCTCTCTCTCTCTCCTCTCCTCTCCTCTCTCTGCGCCACGGTGCTGCTCGTGCCGCTCTACCAGTGCTTCTCCCGCCTCACGCGCCCTCCCTGTGAGTGAAGGAGAGAACGCGGTTGAAGGGTCCTCTTTCTTTTGTGTACTCCCACACACACACACGCACAGACTCACCGGTGTCTTCTTGTCCTTTCTGGTGCCCCTGTTACAGATGCACACACACAGGCACACGAAGGAAGAAAAAAGCAATCAGTGTTGCTGCTTGTATCCCTCACTATCACTGCTGCTGCGGCTGCTTTTGTTGTTGTGGTTGTTGTTGTTGCAAGATCCCACACTCACCCACACACTACCTGCTGTAGTCTGGCGAGAGGCCAACTGCACAATGCATGCACCACGAGCTTCGTGGTGCATGATTGCAATGTGACAACAGTAAGCAGACAAAAAAAAAGAAGAAAGCACAAGAGAGAAAGGGAGACAGAAAGGCGTCAAGGATGCCCACTCATCGTCGAGTAAAGCAGGTGCAGCCATGAATACAATGTCTAGAACAAACAAGGAAGGAAGCAGACACGCACACCCCGCCCCCCCCCCNCCCCCCCCCACTCAGCACATCACACCACGCGACTCGCCGTTATTGCAAACAACGACAGATCGCAGTCATTGGCGACGGCGACGACGAGGACGACGCAGTTGTTTCCTCGCCGTCTCAGTGCACCCGGGTCCGCAACACCACACTGCACACGCCATCCATGACAGCAACCGCCGTCCCGGAGGCGATGCTGCAGTGCGTCAAGCAACTACTTGAGTAAACGCCCGCCTGACATCCGATCAGGCTCTCTCCCATGAGGTGATAAGGTGTTACGAGGTACGCAACCATAAGGGACGCCAAAACGGGGAGAAAAGCGAAGGCAAGCAGGCGCCAAGGTGCGATCATAACACACCGCAAATAGACACTAGACTAATCCTTACACCGTACATGCCGGCATCATTGCAATGGCGCTATCAGAGCACAACCCACACACACCAGACAGACCCGTTCCTGAAGACCACGCGCCAATCTGCTTCGACGGCATACGTTCCATGTAGCCGAGGAAAACAGCCTCACCGTAGTTACTCGCAATACCGATAAAGGTGACTCCAACCAACATCACAATGAAGGCAGCCACGTCCTTGTGGCCACCAATGTCCCACGCGAAGCTCACCAGCAGCACCGCCGCGATTCCCATAACTGATGTCGCCGTCACACGAATGTTAAAGGACACCAATGGCAATAAGAAGGCATTTACGATACGCGAGATAATACCAAAAAACACATTGGCCCACGTGATCAGAGCAACGTACTTCGTCATGTTGTAGCTTTCGGCGATTCCGGTAGAGCCTGAGAGCACCAGTGTGTAGTGAAAGTTGTTTATCATACCCAGCCACCACATACTAACCGCGTTGCGGACACGGTGCTTCGTGTGGAGACGCTTTATTTCCTGTTTCTCAGCGTTGTGATCCATCTTTCTTTTTTGTTTGCAGTGGCTTTACGTGTGGTGTTTGTCGTCAATGTGCACACAAGGGGAGGGGAGGTGGAAAAAAGGCGATTCAAGAGGATACAGCACTTCCAAACAAGTGGAACCAGTACCAAGCACAAATTGGTGTTAGCTAAATCCATGGGGTTAGCAGAAACCCTCGAACACCGCATGGGTGACGCCGGTGGGCTATGCACAGAATTCCTCCTCCTTCTCCTCCTCTTTTTTTTCGGCTTAGCCTTCAAACGATGTCTGAAGAACAATGTGGCCAGCATGGTGTGACTGCCATGATGAAAGTAAAAGGCCCTGTCCAAGCCCACTTCCCGACCTTTCACAACAAAAAGGCACTACATCTTAACATGTTCACTAACTTGTATAACATTCGTTCACTCGGCCACAGCCACAGCCACCCACAACGCGCGGGCTCCGATCGGTCTTGGTCTTGGCCCTGTGCACAGGCACATCATTCCCCTGTAGGACAATCTCCTGCGATGGAGTACCCTAAAGAACGCAACCGCTCTCGTGATAATATTAATGTACCGCTGTAGTTTCACATAGATGCACGTTAAACCTTTTAAATTAGAAAACAGAGAAAGTAAGGCATGTGCGTGGTTGGACAAAGGAAGGATCACAAAAGTAGAACTTTCTTATTACCAAACGCATTGTGTGTCTCATCTGGGAATGACACCGCAACTCATTGTGGTGTTCTAACCATGTACAGTAAAAGACGATAAGAAATGACTCTCCAAAACTTCGAACTACTTCCGCACTCGCCGATGTTATATGGGGGCCACAATTGACTTGCAACCCGATAACGGAAGTCGGCGCGACGGATCTGACGAAGGCAGTTGGCGTGGCGGTAGGGGTGCCACATCGCGGATATAGATTCGCTCCAGTTGCACTGTAGATTGCGAGACCATGGAAGGGGGGTACCCACCACGGTGAAGATACGCTCCAGGCCCAGGGTGAAAGTCCCTGCACATGACGTAGTCGTCGCCACGCACGCCCCACCGTGAATGCTCTCGCCATGCTTTGAGCTCCTCACTGGTAATCATGGGGCGGTTTTTACCCTGCCGCTCCTTGAAGGTGGAAAAGGGCACAACGGGGACATGGTGGCTGCGAAGGAGCGCGCCGTACCGCGCCTGCCGCTGTTGGTCCCGCTCGTTGGCCGCGCGGTGTTCCTCCATCCACCGCTCCTCCTCGGGAGACTTAGCAGCCGCGGATTCAAAAGCTAATGGCGGCACAACAGACGCTGCGGGGGCGACAACAAGTCGGTGGGCAAGATGGCTTGGGTACGGCAGGCAGCCTGCTTCATGCCTGCGCTGCAACTCGGCAGGGGTCGCGGGATCATTGTTGCGTACCGTGCATATAGCACCGCTTCCGGATGGAGTGTGCACTAACGCCATATATGGCTCTCCACACGCACTTTTGGTTGTTGCTTTTCTGTATGTGTGTACGTGAGAGAAAGGCTGTGCACGTATCTACACGAAAACTCCAAATTTAACTAAAGGCTTCCAGCAACATCAGACACAATATGAGTAGAAAAGAGGAAATGGTAACAAGTACTGGCCTGATTCTGCACTTATTGCCTCAGCTGCTCTCGAATAGAGTACAGGCAGTCTGGCACAGCCAAAAGGTGGCGTCGAGGAAACAGTCATACATGCGCCGTGCACACAACTTCTCATCGTACAAAAAAAAAAAGCCGTGAGACAAAATTGCACGTCGTGCCGAGGACGTGGATGGGTTTTAAAAACGGGGATGCCGTCAAGAAAAAATGGCGGCAAGTCAATACGAGGAATGAATTTAAATATCGAAGGGGGCAGCGTGAACAACGGCACGCCCATTCATTCTTTCTTCTTTCATTCTCTTCTTCTTCTAAAGTGGGTGTATAAATCCTGCACGCCATCCATTATCTTCCCCACCCCCATCATTCTAATCCCTTCCCATGTGTTACTCGACACAAATCGTATGATCCTATACATTTCACAGCAGGCGTCATCTGCATTTTTGTAGTTCAACCGTATAGTACATGCATTGGCGCCGTCACATCGTACTTCAGCCGAAGTTTTTTTGGACTGTAAAGGTGCTCATTGATCACTCTAGAGGTTCAGGGGCGGAGTATCATCCATAGAGGAGGAGCTACTTTCAACCATCATCTGCAATACTTCCTCTGGAAGCGCAACCTGTTCCTTGGTGAGGTCCACAACAGAGGTGACGTAGTAGCTGGGCCTCCCTACGGTCCGAACTGTGTTGGCATCTAAAGATGGCTTGGTAGACACCCACATTGCATTGAAGAGAGGATGTGCCTTGCCTGCGTCTACATCCGTCAACAACTCACACTCGGCTGTCTGTAACGTGTTGTTGCTCGACGCGGAGATAGGACGTGTAGGACCCGGCGACGATCCCCGTCCCGTTTCACCGCGTTGTGGCCGGTTCTCCTGAGGCTCGGCTAGCAAAATATACTTAATTTGCTCGTAGATGGGCCCCGCTGTTGGTACCGAGACGCGTGACGTGAGCTGAGGTGCCTGTCTTCCAGAGCCAGCACTTCCAGCTTCCCTACCTGGCACAGGGGCCACTACTGTGCCCCCAACACCACCGTCACCTCGCGTTGACGTTTTCTTCAGTGGAGGGAGAAGGCGCCGGCCTGATCCTGGTCGTTGAGCTGACGGGGGACGTGGGGCCCGCTGGGTGGACGCTGGATACGTCGTTTTGGACGTAGTCGACCCTTCTTGTGGAACTGGATGCCTGCTTGAAACATCTCCAAAACTTTCCGGATCCGTCGGAGGGTAATTCGACGAAGACTCCTGGTATTTAGAGGAAGTGTGGTTGTATTTTGCTGGGGTTTGCTGGTAACTGGACGGAGCCTTTCGCTGCCCCGATGGAGATTGCTGGTAACCCGGGGGTGCCTGTGGGTAATTCGGTTTAGCCTCTTGGTAGTTGGGCGGGGCCTGCTGGTATTGTGATTGCGTTTGTGTGTATTTCGACGGAGAATGCTGGTAATTTGGGTTGTCTTGTCTTTGACTTTTCGGATGCTGCTCATGATGCGATTGGTTTTTTTGTTCCTTGTAGGATGACTGCTGATAAGATGCGGATGCCGACTTCTGGCTGGGCTTCCCCGGGCGGCGTTTGGGAGGCGTTCTGCCGGAAACTGCGTCTGCAGGGGTGTTAGGCGTCATCTCTGCGCAAGAATCAGTCGCGGTGTTGAAGCCATCCTTCAGCGTTGGCGCCGTATTTGTTGTCGAGTGGTAGTTGGGCGGCAACGAATATAAGAGTGGATGCGGGTTACCATATAGTTGTCCCGCTTTGAGCAGAGTTCCACTTAACGCCATGCCACGCAGCACAGGCGGCATCTTTTTTCCTTTCTTCTGGCGGAAAACGACATCCTTCGCGCCAGGGTACGGCGTCGGGTCAAGCCGCTCCGTCAGTTTCACACCGTTCGTCGCCTCCCCGAAGAATGTGATGGTGAGGTCGCGGTAGTACTTTTCCTTTGCACGGCGTCGCGATTTGCCGCCAGACTGTTGCAGATACCGCTCCATGTCATCCTCCTCATCACGCGGATCCACTGGGCGGGGCGGGGCTGTGAGCATCCGATGGTGTTGCTTGTAAACGCCGTGTGTGCGCAGCGCATCCCGCACCGCTCGGTACGTCTCCGTAACACACTTTGTCATGGAATGGTCGCGGCCCAGCAGCTCTTGTGTTGCGCGCATGGCATTCTGAAAGAGGACGACAACGTTGGAGTGCTCGGTTGGGTCCCTGGTGCCTTTTGCCGTGTTTATTTGTGCGACGGCCATGTTGTGCCACGCGGCTCCCCATAGCGCTTTATTATCAGACTTCGCAATGGCGATACCGGAACCCTGGAATGTAGTGCCGTTCCCGTCATTTGTGATGGTGGCAGCAGGAACGTCCCCGTTTTTCTCTTGGAGTGCCAACGTGCGCAGCATGTCAATTGTCTCAGTGGCGGCGGCGGTGGCTTTGTCGTACATGCCCAGTGCGTTGTAGGCGGCGCAGGTGTTAAGTGCGACTGACGGCGACGCCGCGCCCCACGCCTCTTCCAGCTGCCGTGCAGCCTCAAAGTGGCTGAGCGCCTGCCGATGCTGCCCGCGGTGGCACTCCACGACGCCGAGGTTGTTAAGTGTGGTGGAGCGCAATGTGTCCACAAGCCGCTGATCGCCGTTTGTGTTGTAGTTGTGAAGTTTCATGTACGCCTCGCTAAGAATTGTGCCGGCATCCTCTAGCATTTCTGCATTGCATCGCTGCATGGCGAGTGTATTCATCGCCAGCACCTCATGCACGAGGTCGTCCTCACTTTGCTGCTGCTGCTGCTGCTGTTCATCGGTGGCAGTCTGGGACATCGAACCGTCCCGCGGCGCGCCCCCAATGCTCCCTGTGCCATACTCTTGCTCTGACACCACCCCCTCCATTTGTCGCTGCTGCTTCGCGTGTCGATGCCGCAACTAAAGTTGCTGTTGCTGGTGGGATGATCACAGTCCGTAATGAGGCAGCCCGCACCTCTTCTCGGACCGTGCTTCCTCAGAGTGGATGCGGCTTGTTTAGTTGCTGCTGCTGCCCCTTCCAACCTCCTCCAACGGGAAAAAGAAAACAAGAGCGTCACAGAGCAAACAATAGATTTTTTCCAAAACAAAAATAGAACACTCCTCGTTGGGATGTGCCCTCGCAGAACGGATTCACAAAAGCAATGCACAGACACAAATACGCGCAAACACGCGCAGAAACAGTGTGACAAACAAACTACAGCGGACGGCCTATTCATTATATCATAGATAGATAATATAATACAATGAATAACAAATACCGCACAAGCACCCCTTTCACCACCTCGCATGTACAATCTCCATCACCCAAATCACGCCCGTGCATCTCTATCACCAGCAGCGCCTCTCACCTCTCACGGCGCCAATGTATGTGTGTTCGTGTTGCTGTTTGTCTGTTTGGCTGCTCCCCCCCCCCCCC
>NW_008826002.1:11830-15713 GCF_000691245.1 Trypanosoma grayi
GAGCATCCCACACGCAGCCACACAACTGCGCCACAACACTTACATCGCTGAGTAACGTGGGCTGACGTACCGCGGTCGCACGCGCGCCGATGAAGCCGGCACGGACCCCTCAGAGCACTCCAACTGGCTACATCCTGCATTCTGTCTACTGCAGCTGTTGTTGTTGCTGTTAGGGTTCACGCGCTCTCGCAGCGCGTCCACTTTCTGCTGTATCATTGTCAGCCGCGACAACTTTGAGCGGCGCTCGCGGTCAACGCGGAGGGTGTCAGTGGTCTTGCGCGCCGCACGCGAGGCGAGCGCGAGGTCCGCCTCGAGTTGTCTCTTCCTTCGCGTGATGGCATGCATCTCGGCGGCGTGTGCAAGGTGCACCTGCGCGTCGGCGAGGTCCTCTGCGTACTTGTCGAGCACATCCACCACCTCGGCGTACTTACTGCCGTACAGTCTCTCCTCCTTCTCCAGCTGTGTGAGCTCCTGTCGGCGCATGCTAGTCTCGCTCTCGAGGGTGGATATTTCAATGCGCATCTCGCTTATTCTGTGGTCACTGTAGAAGTCCCCTTGTGCAAGCTGCTGATCGAGTGCGGCAATGTTTTCATCTAGTCGCTTCACAGCCTCTAACTGCGACGTCGTCACGGCGTGTGCGGCGCGTGTACGCTCTAACTGCGCCGCACACTGCTTCTGCTCTTCCTCTATGCTTGCCTGGAGGCTTTTCGTCTGCCCCTCCACCTCGTGCGCCATTTCCTGCCGGATGCTCTCCGTCTCTTCGAGGAGTTTGTTGAATGTGCCGTCAACGTCACTGACATGCTCCACCAGCCACTTGTTTGCTGTGCGGTAGAAGTCGTACACACCACGTGCGTGTTGCTCCGAAAGAATTCGCTCCCGCTGCATCCGCAGATCTTCCAGCTTCTCTGCAGTGTCCATCAACCACTTGGGGGTGTTGATGTGCACAAGCATCAGCACCTGGTGGATGCGGCTAAGAGTCTCGGCGAAGCGCAATGCATCACACGCGGCCTCATGCAAGTCCGGCCGCCCGCTGATAGTGGTAATAGACATAAGAGTCACATACCCCATGAGAGCGGGCTCAAGCAGTGTTGTGAGCTTTGTCTGCTGGAAACAGGGATCGCCGCCACTCGAAAGACCCGCCACACGGCGCACAGTCTCAACAAGATGGCGAACTTCACCGCAGTGCGGTGGACGAAATGCGGCGACGTCTACAAAGGTAAGCGTAGCCATAGAGCGTCGCCCCGATGCGTCCACCGGCGCGTAGACATGAAACTGCACGATGCACGACGTATCCGCATGCTTCTTTGCGGGTAGTTGCACAGCGCCGGAGGAGGAGTCGAGCAGCCGCATAAGCGGCAGTGCGGTTGGACCCAGCGGTGGCGGGAACTCCACCACTGGCACTGACTCACCGCTTACTGTCTCGATGATCTGCGCCCCACGCGTGACAAATGCCGAGTGCGTTACCGTCGCGCGGTTCCTGCTGTTGCTGCTGTTGGCATCACCATCACCACCGCTCAGCGGCATTGCGGCGTAGCGCAACAGCTCCTCCGCAGCGAACTCAATGATGCCCTTCTCNGCACTGACTCACCGCTTACTGTCTCGATGATCTGCGCCCCACGCGTGACAAATGCCGAGTGCGTTACCGTCGCGCGGTTCCTGCTGTTGGCATCACCATCACCACCGCTCAGCGGCATTGCGGCGTAGCGCAACAGCTCCTCCGCAGCGAACTCAATGATGCCCTTCTCGCTGTGGTGTGGGCTGCCGTAGAGCGTCTGACTGCGGCCGCTCTCGCATGGGCCGCTCACTAAGAAGAGATAACTTTGTCCCGCCATGCAGTTTGCCACGCATGGGGCGATGACATCCTGGTAGAAGGTGTCTGTCGGGGTAGCGCGATGAACACGCGTGACGTTGAACGGGTCTGACCACTTCTCCGTCTGCGCGTTCTTGAGGCGCAGGGCAGTGTAGCTGGAGGAAGTGGACGTGTTTTCGAGGTGGGACATCAGGCGAACATGGCTCTCGACACTTTTGAGGATATTCTTCACCGCAGGTCGCGGTGAACCGGGTGTTGGGCTCGATGTCTTGCTGCGCCGGTTCATCCTTCACCTCCAACCTATTTTATCTTTCCACACACACACACACACACTCAGAGGCAGGCACACACGCACACACACACACACGCACACTCCCTCGCTCTCTTCTATCCCTCTGGAATAACTGCACATGCACAAGAGAGAGAGAGAGGGGGGGGGGNGGGGGGGGGAGGAAGAAGAAAAAAAAAAAGGCACGACAAAAAGCAAAGGCAAAAGAGGTGTGGAAACCCCATGGCATGAGTGTGCGACCGCAGAATGGACTAATCGCACACACATGCAGTACTGCTCATGTATATGCATAGTGACGGTGAGGAAAAGACAATGTCGAGTCTCAGACCACCTGCGAACAAAAAAAAACGCCAGTACTCAGTAAATATGGTCAAATAGATGCACTAAGACAAATGTGTAGTGTAGGAGCAACACTACCTGGGAGCAAGAGAACACAATAAAAAAAAAATAGAATCACAAGCTTTCGTCGCTGTTGAAATCTATTTTGCACAATCAGCCGTGCCTTCCAGCTGGTTTCTTGATGAATAAAAGCGGTTGTGCAACGAAAACAAGAACAGTCGCTACACTCTTTTTGTTGTCTCGGACAAGTATCCCAATCTACCGGAGGAAGGGCGTATGCGCTTCGGGGTGGTGCTCCCCATCGCCATCCCAAGTATCGTGGATGACCCAAGGCTACGTCGTTTCTTTGTCCGTTTTGTTGCATCTTCAACAAGAAGCTCCTCCGCTCCCGCGTCGCTGCTCCCCCTCGACCCACGACTGATGGTCAGACTTGAGCTACGCAGCTTATGCCGTTCTCCCCCTGTTGCTTTGAATGACCCTGCACTACATCCACTGATCGCAGTGTCCTTGCTTTGGCGCTTGCTAGTGGGTGTGTGTCGTAATACGCCTGATACCCCTGTGGAAAATGATGATTCATGAGCAGGTGGATGCAAACAGTTGCTTGTCAGTGGCACGGCCTGTCGCTGGTGACTGTGGTGGTGCTGCGAGAGACGGAGACGGGAACTGTCAGGGGTCCGCGTGCTCGGGTAGCCGGCCTGGGAAGCAGAAGCAGAAGGAGCAACAGGGGTGGAGGCACCATGGCGGGTGGGTGATCTGCTGGCCACATTCATTGTGGAACGACCCAGCACCGTTGCTGTGGTGTTTGGGCCCTGTCGACTACGTATCGTTGTTGGTGCTACCCACTTATCCGCCGCCGACAGCGCAGACTGACCGCCTGCTGCTGCTGCAGCCAACTGCGACATGCGATGCTCCAGGTATGCGCTGCGTTCCTGCAACTGCCCATTGTACCACTCTTCCATGCGAAGCAGACGCTCCGCAACCTCGATGGCCTTACACTGCAGCACGTGGACGTCTTGAACCTGAAGGGCATTTATGCCCAACACAGAACTCACCTCTTCAGCGCGGCGGCGTAGTTCAGCACTATTGCCACCATCTTCTAGGGTGGAGGAGATGCCCGTGCGTGGGGCCCAGCCGGGAGAGGAGTCCCGGGCGGCACGAGGCACGATCCTCGCAGCATTGCGATTACGCAAGGGCGTGGACGACTGTATCTCCGCCTGCAGTCGCGCAATGTCCACCGCATTTCCATTCCCTGTAATATGGTCTCCAGACTTACCGCTGGAGTCAGCAATTTTGCTTATGTTAAGTGCCGGGATCATTTTTGTGAGAAAATATGTATGAAAACCTCTTTGAAAGAGGACGCAGTCCCCTCCTTCCTAAATCCGGCCTACTGAAGAGGGGTCAACGCAACAAAGAACACAAGCAAAAGGCAAAAAGAGAAGAAATTT
>NW_008826003.1:0-1939 GCF_000691245.1 Trypanosoma grayi
CCCCCCGCCATGACGCCGCCGTCGTCCACGTCCGCCGGCTTCGAGCGTACAGTGTAGCCTGCACACGCGTTCCGCAGCGTGTTGCTACTGCTGCTTTTGCCATCGCTGAGTATGACGCCATAGATGCCAAGCTCCGAGCACAAATTGTGCTTCAGCTGCACTACCTTACCGTGCACAAGGAAGGCACCAGAGCGCACTTGGAAGTCGATGCGGGACATCAAAATATACTCGCGGCGTATTCTGCTGTACGCGACGGGGTCTTCGGCCTCTGTAATCTGCAGCGCCGCCACCATCGCTGCACCGGAGAGGAGGTTGCTGCCACCCTCCAGCTGCGGCTTCAGGACGTAGCGCTGTGGATTCTGCAGCGCGTCCTCAATGACGCGTGCCACCGTCGCCTCGCCCACCTCTGCCGGGTTGAGGGCGTACTGAGGCATGAAGTGGCGTTGCAGCAGCCGCGCCTTCGCCGTGTCACCTCGGAACGCAACAGGAGCGAGGATGTTATCCACATCGCAGAAGAGCTGCTGCAGCTTCTTGAAGGTGAGGAGGTGGTACGGCACACTGGGACACTTGACAGCGCTGCTGCGCTCCACTTGCAGTCGTGCGGCCCACGCCTCCTCAGTTGGGAAGTCGGCCGGCACGTATGTGCTGCGGAAATATGCGACCGCAACAGGGTAGCTCTTGTCCACAACGGCAAGCGGCGCCCCGTTCGGCACAGGGTGCAGTTGCATGCATGTGTGCAGCTCCTGCAACGTGCGCCGCAGTGCGAGGATGCCATGCGTCTCCAGCAGCTCGAACAGAAGCGCATACTGATCGCCTGTGTTGCGCTCGTTCTCCTGAACAATGACAAGCACAATAGGTTGCAGCAATTGCTGCTGCTGCTGCCTTGCATACGTTTCACGGAGTTCGTCGAACTGCTGCTGCTGCGTCCACGCCACCACGGCAGCCGCAAGTGCCTCTGGTACAACCTTCGCTGATTTGCTCCGCTCCAACACGCCAGCTTGATTGGCGGCATCTTTTGTACTACTGCTCGCCTCAGGGTTCTGCATCGCCCGCGAATAGGCCTCAAGGTGACGGTGAAAATCATTGACGAGGGGTGCGAGCCCCGCAAAGGAGCAGCTGATAGTGTTAATCTCCACATTCTTCCAAGCCTCCGCGTCCGAGGTGTCTTTTGCTTCTGCTCCGCTGCGCATGTAGTCCGTGCGGAATATACCAAGCATGAGTGACTGGTACGGGGAGTCACCAAGGTACACAGTCTGGAGCATCTCCACGAGCCGCCCAGTGAATTCGGTGTCGCTCGCCGCTGTCTCGCGCAGTGCGTCATACAGGAACGTGAAATTTCTCGCTGTGTTGTCCACTGCTTCATTCCACAGCAGCTGCTGCTCGCAGAGCGCGTCAAATTCGTCGCGCCGCATTATCATCGGCTGTAGCGTCACGGCGGGGTGTGTCACATCTTGCGACGACCGCCTCATCGTGAGGCCCAACGCGATGCACTTGGCCACGAGGTGCTCCACACACTCCTGCTGCTGCTGCCACATTGTAGTTGCTGGGGACCTGTAAAGAAAGCTCCACGATTTGACAGAGCGAAGGACAGTGGGTGTGTGTTTGTTTGTGTGCGTGTGTGCGGCAGGAAGAGAGCAGAACAGCCGACAGGAGAGAAAAGACGGTGCGACGACCCAGCGACACCACCACCAAGGACAGTAAGAACACCTGCAGCAGAACCAGGAAAAAAAAATTAGTGGACGGATGAGCGAAGCGGGGCGAGAGAGAACAGAAGAAGGGCAGAAGCCACAACGACAACAACAACGACAGCGAGAGTCGTCAACGACAACAACAACGAAGAGACAAACAAATCAAGAAGAAACAAAAACGCACCACATGGTTCTCTTACGCCTGAAATAATATTCCCAGCCTCCACACGCACGGAGAAAAAAAAAAAAAA
>NW_008826003.1:2117-14416 GCF_000691245.1 Trypanosoma grayi
AAAAAAAAAAGTAACTCGACATCCAAAATCAGGGAAGATCACATCATCATCCACTTCTTCTCCTCTCTCTTTCTCACACACAAACACACGCAGAAACACACGGTAATAATCAACCACCCAAAAGGATTATAATGTGATTCCGAGGTCCACACCCCACACAAATCAACGACACAAGCTAACGTTCTATACACGTACAAAGATATATATATATATATATATACCTCTGCACGTGCTGCTGTGCGTCACGCAGTGGTGCTCATCACCAGCAGAGGGCCCCTACCGTGAGAGCTCGCCAAGCGATGGCCCAATGTGAATATCGGCGTTGAACGGCGCATCGAGCTTCATGTCGGGCCAGAGTGTGCTGATGAACTCTGATGTAGACGACATGATATCCGACACGTCACGCATCACCTCATCGGCGACTGACGCGTGGGCGTCAATCCACACGCAGTCGTGCACAGTGTTCACCAGAAAGGCCTTGTCATTGTAGTTGCGCCGCGCATAGAAGCGGCGAATGATGCTACCGCACATAATCTGCACAATCTCCCCCGCAAGCCCTTGAACAGGGTAGTTTTTCAGTCGTGGAATGCTCTTCTTGTCCTTCGAGAAGTCGAACTTGCTTCCTGTCGGCACCACAAAATAATGTATTGGCTCCGTCAGAAGAATCATGCGCCGCATCGCAGGTGGCCACGTCGCCGCGTCAAGTGTGCGCAGCCGCAGCAGCCGGTCGGCGCCTGCCTCGACGCAGTCCATAACAAGGCGGTAAAAGCGACCGAGATCCTTGTAGTGCTGCTCCTCCGCAGCGATGAGGCGCTCTACCTCGTGCTCCGTTAGTCCTGTCGTCGTCGCAATGGTGGCGATGCCGGCTCCATACTGCCGCTGGAACGAAAAGGTCTTCGCCTGCTGCCGCAGCTGGATGTAGTGCGGGTCCTTCTCCTTCTTTGCCTTGCGCACCACGTCCGCATACGGCTCCTTCGTCATGAGGGAGACGCGCAGACAGTGAAAATCCACCTTTTCCCGCAGCTCTTGCAACATGCGAGTGTCGCGGCTGAGAGCTGCGAGCACCACTACCTCCAACTGGCTGTAATCGGCCTCAATCATACGCCCCTCGCTTCTGCCGAAGCGTGACACAATGAGGCGCCGCAGGTCTTCCTCCTTTGGGATGTTTTGCAGATTCGGTGACTGCGACGACAGGCGGCCGGTGGCGGTGACGGTATGACACAACTCGCCATGCACGCGGTCCTTGCACTCTGGCAGAACGGCCCGGAACAGCGCACCCTCTTCAAACAGCTGCATTTTTTTCTCAGTGAAGCGAAGTTGTTGCAGTGCCTTGAAGAAGGAGAGATCGATATGCTGCTCCGACGACAGCAGTACGGTGATGCGCTCAATGGCGTCGGCGCCCGACGACGCATTGCGTCCACGCAGTGAGCGATGCAACAGCGGGTGCAGATGATCCGGCGTCACCTGCCACAGCAGGCCGCGCATGGAGGCGCGCTCTTGCCCATGCAGTCCTTGCTGCTCTGCGCCCAGGGTGAGTGGTAGCGGCTGCGTCGTGCGGAACGCATCCCGCGCGGTGCCCATCAGCGAAGCGCAGTGCGACACGAGCGCCTTGAGTCCGCCCTCGAAGCCGCCTACAGCGACGAAGTCCCGCGAAAGCGCTTCCCAGTTGCTGCGGGCAGAGTAACCGGCGTGCTCGGCGACGTCGACGAGGCCGAGGAAGTCGCTTTCAAAGCTGTCAGCACCCTGTGGTGGTGGCGGTAGCGCGCGCTGTATGTCGCAGAAGCAGACGCGCTCGACCCAAGCCTTGTCACCACTCTGCTTCCCCAGCACCGTCTCCGCAAGTGTCTGCACAATCCCAGTATCCACAAGCGCGGCGATCCTGTCGGGAGAGCAGTTCGTGAGGATGAGTAGGTTGCGTAGGTCGTAGCTCCGCTTGCCGTACTTCTTGAGGGGCTGAAGTGCCCGCAACGGTTTATAACTGGCAATCTTTTCCTTGAGCTGGATTACTGTGAGCATCTCCGGCTCATCTGTTACAGGCACAACATCGTCAATGGCGACGTTGTACTTAAGCTCACCGTTGGGGTCGGTGCTGGGGCAGTGCATGCAGAACATTTCAAGGAAATTGCCAGGCCGCACCTTGCAAGTCACCACTACAACGGCGGTACAATGCAGAAGGTTCTCCAGCGTGTTTCCTGACGTGTACTTTTCAATGGCGGTCACTGCCGCCCGCACCCCACTCTCGGTGGGACCAACCGCGGCGGGACGGCTGCCACGATTGATCACCCCCTTAGGTCCCACAAGACTCTCTGGCTGCTTGTACAATGCGGGAACTGGCGTCGCCGTCACGCAGCACACCGCGTGCGGAAAGAGCGCCGTCACTGGTGTCTTCGGAGATTGCAACGGCACATAGCGGGCGCCCAAATGACGACAGAGTGCCCCACCGTAAATTATTGTACTGATGTCCTGTGGGGAGCGAAAGTTAATTCTCTTCCTCACTTCATCATCCATTCCAGTGGTGAACTCCATGATCTTATCATTCACCAGCTTTTCCAGTTTCTCGTGCGAGGCCTTCAGGTTGTGAGAGAAGGCCGTTACATCTGCCTGTGGGGCGAGCTGTAGCCCGCGAGTCTCCATCTCTGTAGCGGCAAGGAGGCCGTCCATGCGATGGAGAATGGAGATTAGCTGACGGGTGTTTACCGCAATATCGAGCTGCTTCTCAAAAATGATCTTAAGTTTTTCCAGTGGGTGCAAATTGACCTTTCCAGTGTGGTACTGCAGCAGTGTCCGCTCCATGGACGCCAGATTGTGGTGGTTAAACCCCTTTAGCAGGTACTGCGCGTACTGTGCACACCAAATGCGGCCCCCGTTACGAAGGAACTGCTGCAGTTTCCCGCTTTCGCGGAGGAAAAGCAAGGCCCGCTTCACATCCCATGCTATAATAATGCCATTGGAGGCGAGTTGATGTGATGCCAAATTGCCGCTACTACCCTTGTTCTTCTTGTCACTGCTGCTGCTACCAGTCGGCAAGCCATCTGGGATACAGCGCTGCAACTCCACAAAGGACTTGATGTCGCCGTTGGCAGCGACCTTTGCTGTTAGCGTCTCCACAGGCGGTGTCGATTCGGTGTCAAGGGAGCGCCACAACTGCCCGTGGAACTCCACAATGCCGTTGCGGGCGGAGAAGGGATTGTCAGCGCGGCGTGCTGCCGTTACATTCGCTGACCTCACCTCCAAAAAGAAGCAACTGCACGCGCGCAGTCTAGTGTGCCACTCTTTTTCCCGCGCAAGCCGCTCGCCATTGTTGAAGATAGCTTTTATATGCTCGTCGAGGCGGCGGCTCATCTTTGTCTGCGCGAAAGTCTGGCCGCCCGGCATTCCTCCTGCCGCTGCTGCTCCTCCCCCTCCTATTCCCACACCAGCGTGGGCGCGGCCTAGCGCTGACTCGAGAAAACTCGGCACAATTTCACATGTGACTGAGCGCCGGTGCACCGGTGTGAAGTTTTGCACAGGCCGTGGCACCCGCAGCGTGCCGTCCTCTTCATACATCAGCCCCATCCACGTGTAGCGTGAGAAGAGATCGAGCGCCTGTGTGAGCGTCATGGTGAGTGTAGGACGGTTTGGTCGACGCAGCCCCAGCTGGTTCTCAATGTCCTGCAGCAGGACCGACACCTTCTGTTTGCCTTTGCGCACAAGCGGGAACTGCGCAAATGCCTCCGCCGCGCTGCCGGTGCCGATGATATAAATGACATTCTTCTCCGCCAGCAGCAGCGGTTCCACAAACTCGCCGGTTAGAAGGTCCTGCATCGGCGGCGCCGCACTACCAGCAGTTAACGCACTTGGTAGTGGCGCAGACACAAAGACTAACATCCAAAATTCCTTCTTCTTTGCCGCATTACTGCTGCTGCTTTTCCCACCACCACGAGATGAGGACGACAGAGTACCGCGCTTACCCGGCGGTTGCAGCGCCGCCGCCACCACCGAGAGCTGCGCGTGCAAGAGCTGCTTGTTCAGCAGTGGCTGCCCAACGCATGGCTGGAAGTCAAACGCCGCTGTCACAATTGCCATGGGCGCGCAGGCGCCTGGTGCATGAATGAAACTCCGCCAGTCGTCAGCGTATGCGTTGAGCACCGCGTTGCTGAGCAGCTCGCCGTTCACCTGCTCATCCCGCTTTTTTTTGCAGAGCATCTCGCGAAGTTTGCTGTACGACAGCAGCAAGTGATCTGGCTCCTCCACCTCTTTCTGCCCCACTGCTCCCGTTGTAGCGGAACGGCCCGCGCCGTTGTACAGCAGTGCGTTCTCCAGCAGCACTGCGTTGGCGCCTGAGAGGGTCGGCAGAAAGAGCGTCACCCACGACGCGCGAAATTGACGCACCCACGGCAAGTACACCGACTGCAGCTCGTTGAGCCGACACCGAAGCGTCGCCTTCGACGCAACGTCCTCAAACGTGAGGGAAAAGTTCAGGTCGCGCTTCGGGGAAAACGTCACCGCAATGGCGCGGAACGCCTTCCCAGGCTGCTGCATGAGGGTCGCCAGACGCAGGTTCAGCGGATTCTCGAGGTCGAGGAGGGAACCGATTTCCGCTGCTGCAGGATTGCCGGTTCCGCTGCTGCGTTCTGTCGTCATTGCTGCTGCCACTGTTCTTGCTGTTGCCGTAGTAGTAGTAGTTTCTGCTGACTCTGGGGCTGAGCTACGAACGTTGTCGTCACGACCACCGTTGGTGCCATTGAAAGCAGACGCTTTCACTCCTCCCATTTGCGCCTTTGCTGAAACTACTGCCGTCATTGCTTCCGAAGTGTCTTTCGCAACGTTTTCTACCCTTCCACTTTTCACTGCCGCTCCTTGCCATGATGACCGGCGTTCCTGCTGCTGCTGCTGTCGCCGCTGAGCGACCTCAACCGTTGGCGTGGATGTTGCTGTTGCAAGCACGGACTTGGGGCGGCGTTTCCCCCGCGTTATCACCGACGACGCGCAGCGGCGGCACTCCCGCAGTGCGCCGCACGCAGAGGGAAGCGACACGCAGCGGCGACCTCCCCCCAATGCTGCCGCACCACCAGTCGTGGTGAGAACAGTTGGAAGGCGTGTACACGGCTGCTGCTGCTGCGGTTGTTGCTGCGACATCAGCAGCAGCTGCGCACACCGGCGCAAGGTGCGCTGCATCTATAAAGTTGCTGTTTTTTTTTGTTTTGTTACGGACGAGTGGGGGAGGCGTTATGCACGCACAGAAGCAAGAGCAAAAAGAAGTTAAAGAAGCGAGAGAACTAAAAAAAAAAAAAAAAACTAGACGAGAAATAAAAAGGGGGTTTTGTTTGCGTGCCTGTGTGTGTGGACGTGGCTGCTATTAGCTGTATGCACCCCTCTCTCCCTCTCTGTGTGCCTGTGTGTGGGCCGCAGTGCGCCTCGCCACGTCGTCTGCCTGCAGAGTGGACCGTGCTCCCGTGCACCCTAAAGGAACAACGCCAAGGCGATACCTGGCAGCAGCAAGACACCAACCCAGGAGCGCAGATAGAAGAGGAAGAGATAGCAACAGCTACCTATTTCCGTTGTTTTTCTTCCTTTTGCGTTTTTACCCCTCTTCTTCCTCTTCCTCTCTNAGGAAGAGATAGCAACAGCTACCTATTTCCGTTGTTTTTCTTCCTTTTGCGTTTTTACCCCTCTTCTTCCTCTTCCTCTCTCTACTCTTCTGTTGCTACTGTGTGTCCCTCCCTATGCGAACCGCTCGGACTGCCGTCCCTCCTCACGTGAGCCCAACAACACGAGAACAAAGGGAGAGAAGGAAGGCATGGCTGTCGCACCAGCACCAGCAACAACACACTTTCGCGGCCACACATCGCACATCTGTGTTGATATCGTTTATATATATATATATATATATATATATATAAACGTGTGGGCAGAGCACCACGCCCACCGGGCACTCTCTTATCATCATCTCTCGCGCAGGCAACAGAGACAACGCCACACCACGCAGCAGATAGCCGGGGGCAAGAGGCCCATCGGTGGATTGCCGCAACGCAGAGGAAACGCAGGCACAACCACACGGTTACATATAAACACACACACACACACAGGGAGAGAGAGGCCGACAGACACGGATAAAGAGGTGCAAACAAGAATAAAACAAAACGGTCTTCCCGCACCATGTTCCACCACTGTTGGTGCAGCGCGCGTATCCACCTGCGCCATGTATCACCGCTGTCCACCCACCCCGGCCACAGACACCGGCTGACGGAGTCCGCAGGGGTGCGCGCCCTGGTGTGTGTGCGTGCGTGTGCCTGTGTGTGAATGGGGGAGCCCGTTACAAGTATTGTGAGAGAATGTAACAACCCTAAAAGCCGCGCCTGCCGCCGCACCCTCCCGCTTTATGATTCTTTTTTTTTCCGTATTTTTTTTTCTTTCGACTCCATCGTTCTTTTTCTTTTCGTTTCCTTCCCTTGGAGGGGGACCAAATAATCAAATATATATATATATATATATATATATCTTTTTTACCCTTCTTCTCGTTGAATGATTCTTACCAACTCGCTCAGTTGCGTCTGTGTGTATGTATGTGACGCGGCTTCTGTTGCCGTTGCTACTGCAGCAGCTTCTCTAAGTTCTTTAGGCACTGCAGGAAGGAGGCGCTCGTCGCCTCCGCCCGCGCCTGGCGCCCAAACGCCCGCATTGCCGCAGCGACTTTCGCCGCCTGCGCACCACTCTGCAGCAGCCGCTCACGCTCCGAGAGGATGTCGATCGCGACGCTCACGACGGACTCTTTCTCCTCAGTTGTTGTCGCCGCCTCCACAAGCTGCAGCAGCACTTGGCACCACACCTCGTTCGGCGTCGCCGCATCCTCAATGAGCTCAGAGTACGTACCTTCGTGCTCCCGGTTAAGCGTTGTGAGGAACTTCAGAAGCAGTGGTGCCTGGTTAACAAGGAGGAGGTACTCCAACCCCTGACGGTACTTCTGCTGCTCCCGCATGAATAACTGCGCGGTAGAGAGAATCGTCTCCGGTGTGGGCCGCTGGCCTTGAAAGGCGCTCGTTGCGTGCAGCGACGCCGCAGCACCAGCCGACATTGCCTGTTGATTCGAAACGGACTCCCGCAGCGTGCGCAGCTCCTCACGAGTATGGCGCAGCTCCTCCACGACACCGCTGGACATAATAGATTGCAGCTCCTCCTGGAGGCGACTGTTCTCATTCACCAGCGTTGTGAGGGAGGTGTTGATGCCACCAAGCACCTCCGCGAGCTCGCGCTTCACCAAACTCTGCACCGTCTGCTCCACCTGCGACGCAAACTGGGAGGTGCTCTCCTTCAGCAGTTCGTCCAGGCGATTCTTGATGGTCTGCTTCTGCGTGTTGCGCACGCGGTTTCCTATGGCGTGCCGCACCTCGTGGTCAAGGTGCAGCGTCATCGCCTCTTCCACACCACGTGTCACGCCCTTCGCTATGTTGCGGGAGAGTGAATCCATTATCATCATGATCGCGTAGGTGCCGAACACCGACGTTCTCGCGCCACCTGTAGCCTGCTGCTGTGGCAGGGTTGTATGCAGCGTTTGCTGGAGCTCTGTCATCTGGGCCTCTAAGCTGAGATTCAACAACTGTTCGTGGTCGCGCCGAACGGTTTCGGGAACCAGCTGCAGAATCTGGGCCGTGTTGGCCATAGCGGACTCCAGCTGCTCCAGCGCTTCTCGCACTTCATCCTCGGACTGGTGGACGGCAGCAGCCAGAACACCGTCTGTCGGTGCCTGTGGGAGTGTGGCGTTATGAAGTGCCGGACGTGTCACAGGAGCAGCAGCTCCTTCTCCAGTCGATGCTGCTAGTGCGTCTGTAATTGCTGTTGCAGCCGCTGCAGTTGCTGACGACGGTGATGTACTGCTGCCACCCGTAGCAGCTAAACCAGCTGTCACGGGGCGGCTGCTGTGTCCATACGGGCTTGAACGCTGAGGCGCAGCAGGTGCCGTCACCACCGCCGCCGCCATCTCAGCAGAAGCAGCAGCAGCAGCGGCGGCGGGGTTGGACGGAGACCCCCGAAGTCCGAGCTGGTTCACCAAGTTTGCAATGATACTGTTTCCTGTGCGGTGCTCAGAATTCTTCGTTACAGTTGTCGCCGCAGGCGCCGTAGTCACCACCGGCGCGGGTTTTGAAACCTGCTGCTGCTCCTGCTCCTGCTCCTGCTCCTGAACCTTACCCTGCTCTCCAGCGGCAGCGGACGACGAAGAGGCCTTCAAGTGAAACACTGTCAGCCTGTCAGACTTGTCGGCAAGCACGCAGCTGCTCTCACCAACACGGTTAAAGCAGATACCACCGCGCCGAACCTGACACGGCATCGCGTAGTGAGTGCACGTAAAATTGTTGGGAGACTGCATAGTCACCAGCGCCAACTGCTGCTTGTCGTCAAACACAGCGAAGCTCTCACGTGAGCTCTCCATCGCGACAATGGACCCATGCACGACGAACTTGCGCAGCAGACTTGGCTCCGCCACGCCGGTGAGCGACCACTGGTACACCGCCTGCGCGGACGCAGCCACTAATATGGCCGTTGTCTCCTCCTTTGCGGTGTCGAGGAGGTGCAGCGCCGTCACCGGCTCGCCCTCGGTGACAAGCCACGACGGGGTGCTGCGGTTCTGCAGTGTGCATGCCGCCACCATCGTCGGCCCCGTCGTGAAGGCGAACCAGCCGTCTGAGCCGACAGAGCACAGGCTGCCCTCACCCGCCGCGCGGCTTAGCGTCCGTAGTGTCCTGCCGTTGCGCTCCAACGTGGCCTCCAGCGGTTCCCCTCCGTAGCGTGCAATGAGAGCAGAGCTCTCGAGAATTGACGCCTGCGTGTCATACAGCATGAGCAGATCTGGCCGCTTGCTCTCGGCGTTTATGAAAAAGGCGAAACACGGAATGGTGATAGGGTCCTGAAGTTTGAAGTATACCTTCACTGTGAGGCGCGCGTCAGTGCTCGGCTTACCAGTGCTGCACTCCTCCTCGTCTGTCACGACCCACACGAAGAACTCGCCCTCACCGGCGGAAGCTGCAACGTTGCTGCGATAGTTCACGAACCGCACCGCATGGATCGGCGTGGTATGGAGCCGCACAGTGCCCTTCTTGAGGTCAGCACGCTGTACAACGCGCAGCACATGCCGTTTCTTCATGGTGTAGGCGAGATAGCACTGCGAGTCTGCAAGCACACGCGGCGTCTCGGGAACCTCCATGAACGTTGCGGCATCAGCGGCCCACAAGTGCCCCTCGCTGCTGTGCGACTTTGCCTGGCTAAACAGGTCCACTGCCACGGTCATCTTCCCGTTGCAGTGCAGTACTGTCCTTTTTAAACCCAAACCAATATTCTCGCTTTTTCGATGTTCTACTCCTTCGTGTCTATGTGGTTTTTGGTACCTCGTTCGACACTCCTA
This sequence comes from Trypanosoma grayi, assembly GCF_000691245.1. NCBI lineage: Eukaryota > Euglenozoa > Kinetoplastea > Trypanosomatida > Trypanosomatidae > Trypanosoma > Trypanosoma grayi. Next base: position 11,494 of record NW_008826003.1, read on the forward strand.
CTTTATGCAATTTATTCCTTTCTTCTCTGTGTTGCTTGGCTGTTGCTGCTTGCGGTTACTACAAGAGACACCGCTCCGCTCTTATCGGCTTCCTGGTGTGTGTGTGTGTGTGTGTGTGTCTCCGTGTTACTTTACTTCGAGTCACACGTCAAGTGATCGGATCTCTCTTCGTCCGCTCACTCACTTCACTCACTCACTCACTTTCTCACATTGATACAGAAGCAAATAAAAAAGTAAAAAAAGGGGAGAGAAACATGCAAGCACTTCGGCAAGAGGGCATCGATGCCGCAGACATTCCAGCAGATAGCAAAAAAAAAAAGAATAAAAAAACAACAAAAACACTCACCACTCCTACGAATACAAAAACCCCGCGCCAAGTCTTCATTTTTGATCATCGCAATCCTTCCACTCCATCGTCATTCATTGCTTCCCACTCTTGACGGCGCCGTACCCGTTTCGTCTTCCCCTTGGCCTTGTCCACCACGACAGAGTCTCGTTTTCTCCTTCTTTCTTTGGGGGCACGCAGTGGCGGGGCACAACCGGGGACGGACACGGCAACGCGGCGCAACACCGTAGGGGCGAGAAATCGCAAACCCGCGCTACACCATTTACAGGCACTCTTGGAAGGAGCACTTAAAAAGCCCCATGGCACTCAAAACAAAGAGAGGGGTCAGTACCGCTTACCCCCCACCCCCTCCTCCCCCGCAGAAAAAAAAACCAAAAACTAAAAATAAAACAATCGTTTTCTCATTTTGGATTTTCCTTTTGTTCACGCTTGTTGTTTTGCAAAGGGGGTATTGCTCCTGAATGCGGTGGGCAGAGGGGAGGTGGCTTTCCGTGCGCGTTACCGCCTCCCAGCACCGAACACACACACACACACACACGGATGGATGAGAGGAGACAAAAACACAGCAAGGTGCCAAACGAAGAATAAAAATGATAATAAAAAAGATGTCGAACGCTCTCCCATTGGCGGGTCTCGGGGTCATTTTAAGGGTGTGACAAACCCTCTGCCTTCCATGGCATCGCCGCGCGCACACCGTGCTTCTGGATGAGACGGCGGTACTTCACAATGTCACTGTCTAGCTGCGCGTGGTCGAGGGCACGCCACGAGTCGAACACGGGAAGCTGCAGCGGCGCGGCCAAATCAGAGCTGCTCGCAAGCGCCTCGTAACCCACTGGCAATTTTGGTTCGACCACAGGGAACACGCGGCCGTTTTCATCCTTGCCCTTCAGCATCTCTATGTACGCCGCGATGCCGAATGCGAAGCGTGAGTGATCGCGCTTGTCTTTCAAAACCGCTGTTATGGTGACCGTCCAGAAGACCTGCACCTTGGAGCAGCCGTCTCCGGCAACGCGCAGCAACTGGTCACCGAGAGCGTGGTTCTTGAAGCGTGAGAGCACCTTGTTCTTGTACGCCACGAGGTCCATACCCGCCGGCGCCCGCAGTGTCGGGAGGACGTCCTTGTCAAGGGATTCCTCCACAAGCCGGCTGACATCGGTGTCCTCCATGCCCTCGTGGATGTACTGGTAGCCGAGAAGCAGCGCAGGCCACGTCAGCATGATGTGCGAGGAGTTCAGGATGCGCTGTTTGACCTGCTCGTAACCGGCCACGTCGTCGGAGAACGTCACGCCCACACGATCCCACGGCGGACGCACACCTTTGTTGAACTTGTCCTCAAGCACCCACTGATAGAAGTCCTCCGCCAGCACCGGTTGTGCGTCATCAACTCCGGTCATCTTGTTGAGCCGCTCGCGGATTTGTGGCGTCGTGCCAGGTGTTATGCGGTCAACCATGCTATTTGGAAACTTCACGTTGGACTCAATCCACGACGCCAGGTCCGCGTCAAGGGCGTTCGCATAGCCGAGAATCGCCTTCTTCGCCACGTCGCCGTTGTGGCGGAGGTTGTCGCACGACATGATTGTGAACGGCGCCACGCCGGACTTATGACGGCGGCGGAGACCCTCGACGATGTAGCCAAAGGTGGTGGTTGGTGCATGTGGGTTCTTCAGGTCCCGCTGCACATCCTTGTTGGTTACGTCAAAGGTGTTCGTCTTCTCGTCGATGTTGTAGCCACCCTCTGTGATGGTGAGCGAGACGATCTTGATACGTGGGTCGGCAACCATCTGCAGCAACTTTGTCTGCTCGGTCGGGGCGAAGATGTAGTCGACCATTGACCCCATCAAGCAGTGCTCCGACTCTCCTGAGGTTGGTGTGATGGTGAGCGTGTACAAGCAGTCCTGCTTCTTGAAGTCATGAAACATCTTCTTCTCGTTGGGCCCGTCCAAGACGTTCACACCCACGACGCCCCAGTCATTGTAGCGGCCGTCCTCGGCAGCAGAGAGGCGAAAGATGTCGCGCAGGTACAACATCAGGTGCCCGCGGCAGAACTGCCCAACGCCAAAATGCAAGATCCCGGGGGTCAGCTTGCTGCGGTCAAACTCCAGTGACTGCACCTGCGACGGAAGATGGGCGGCGGTTTTATTGTTCAACTGCATGGTATTCCCTGTCTGTATTTGTGGTTTTACGGTTGAATGAATGCCCTTCTCGCGTTGTATCACCACAACGGCGCAGAACACACACACGCACAGAGAGAGAGAGAGAGAGAAACAGAATTGCATAAACACACACACACACATGCCGACGCACACACAAAGTAAGGGGGGGAGCAACGACAATATCAAACCAAAGCACAGCCGCGCCCACAGCATTCCACTAGAATAAGGGCCGAAAGAGAAAGAATGACACTCAGTGGCGACGCGGATTTCCACAGCTCTCGTGTGTAGTTCCTGCTTCTCGTACTTTCCATCCCCCGGTCGTGTAGGCGCGTGTCCCCATCCAGAAGCCTGGAAGCCGCGCCAAGGGGGTGTACACAGCAGATTTCTGGCGTAAAACAGAGATAAAAGTAAAAAAAAAAAAAAA
>NW_008826003.1:14483-15682 GCF_000691245.1 Trypanosoma grayi
TCTCTCTCTCTCTCTCTCTCTCTCTCTCTGTGCGTGTGTCTGTTTGCGTGGAGAATGAATGAATAAGTAGTGTGTGGCCTCATGATGTGTGGATGACCAGAAGGCAGTCAACAGCAGAAGAACAATAAAACCGAACAAACAGAACAGACAAGCAGCGATTGAGTGAGTGAGTGAGTGACACAACTTCCTGCGAGGGTGATAATAATATTGATAATTGTTGTAGCAGTGACTCGTAGTGGTGGCGGCAGTAGATGGGCTTGGCGCGGGCACACCACAGCGTGAACGACACGCTCATCGAGCTATTTTTTTTTCTCTTTTACCCACGCAGCCAGAATGACTGAGGCACAGGACCGTAAAAAGGGGGAAGAAAACCAGAATCAAGCACAACTGAAGGAAGATGACCTTTCCATATCCCAACATTTCTCGTAAAACGCGTGTGGGTGTGGAGGGAGACGCACGTAGGACGACCGTCTTCAGTAATCTTACTTGCGTTTCAATCGCACGCGCTTTATCACTTAGCTTCGCACGGCCTCCATATATATATATATNATCTTACTTGCGTTTCAATCGCACGCGCTTTATCACTTAGCTTCGCACGGCCTCCATATATATATATATATTGATTTTCATTTCACTAATATCTGTATTTCTTGTTAATTTCCCGCACCTGTGTGAGTGTGTCTTCTGCCATCATCATGATCACCATTATTGTCTCGGCCCCACTCCGTTGCTGCCTCGGAGTTTACACGGACATTATACAGATACATACATATATAATGTCTGTGTATATGGGTCGAGGGACATACAGGGAGTTAGCAAGAGTGCAGTGGCTGTGTTCTGCACACTGTTACTGCTGCCACTCTCGCCATGCATTGTCAAATAAAAAGAGTGTGCAAAGACAGGAGAAAAACGCCACTTCACTTCACTGCTGCTGTTAATATTGATGTTTGTATTTTTTTTCGCTTTGATTGAGTATCTTCTGCTTCCTCGCGGAGCGAAACGAAAGGACACAGCGTACCTGTGTGCGAGGGTGCAGGATATTGGAATAAATGAAGAAAATGAATCAAGTAAAAAAAAAAAAAAATGAGTTCGGCGACTTTTGTTCCCGCACAGACACACCCATACATATACATCCATACATAGATACGATTTCTCATTCACACTGCGTGCACACTCACATATATGTGTGTGTGTGTGTG
>NW_008826004.1:0-11594 GCF_000691245.1 Trypanosoma grayi
GTCGTTGTCGTTGCCTCCGCCTCCGCGCCGGTGGGACCCCAACAGACTGCCGTCTTCCGCTGTGTGCCTCGTGTCCACTGAAGTTTCGTCGCCCGAGACGAGCCGTCGCCAGCGCTCGCCGAGACTTTCGAGCTCGCCGAGCACGCGCCGAAGTGGCGCCTCGTGCGTCCGCTCCAGACGCCGCTGAAACATGCGGAATGTACTCTCCGCGGCGTCGACGAAGTTGATGTCGTCGTCATTCTCACCTCCTGTGTAGGCGGACGCTGATGACAAGGAAAAGGGGCGGGTGCGGCGTTTGCTGTCAGTTCCTGACCCTCCATCCACCGTGTTGCTGCTGCCGCTCTTGTTGTTGCTCTTGAGACTGTTAATTCGAGTAAAAAGTGGTAGCCATGACCACAATGATCGCCAACTGCTGGTCGAGGGAGCAGCTGGCTTAATGTGTGGCTGCTGCTCACAGCACTTGTGCCAAACCCATAGGCACGCATAGCCAATGGCAGCGGTGGCAGCAAACCCGGGGATGATGTACGGGTGCGCCGCGAGTTGCGCCCGGATGTGGCGCATCAGCCGTATGATGCTTTCATCCGCCTGTGAGTGCACGTATGGCACGGATCCGCTGCGGCTTGTTGCGTGGATTTTCGGCGGCGCGGGTGCCGCTGGCTGTGGAGTCGGCGGCGCCTCCGCTCTAAAGAATGCAAAACGATCCCACATGATCGCAGTCTATGAGACCAAGTCTAAGGAGGTCTATTGATGTCCTGCACCGCTACGCCCACCACAGGTGTGCAGGCTACTGTTTAGCGATCCAACTAAGGAATACACGAAGACTGGCAAGAGGGGATTGGGAAAGCCCAAATGAGTGGATGGGGTTTACATTTATTAAACGCACTCCCTTCAAAGTAGAGGATCGTACGGGCCCATTGTACAGTTGCAGGTGTCAGAGGAAAGCACAATTATCACCTGATACTACCCTTAAGCGTGACGTTCATTCGCGCCAGAACTCTTCCCACGGCATCCATTAGCGCAACGCAATCTGGCATGTGAATATCCCCAAGTGTCCCGATACGGAATGTATCGGCGAATGATGCCTTTCCGGGATATATCACAAAGCCCTCGTCTTTCAGCTCATTGTAGAACATGTTAAAATCCCAGTTGACCGCCCGTGGGCTGTGGAAGGCAGTGATGGTGTAGCCATACGACGGCTTCGTGTCGTCAAGGAAGAGCTCAAATCCATATTCACCCGTCATGCGGTTGACGATGTAGCGGTTCATCTCCCTGTAGCGTTCTGCGCGCGCGGCAACGCCGCCCTCGTCTGCGTGTTCCCGCAATGCCTGCTGCAGCGCCACAATCGCCTGCACCGGTGGTGTCTGGTTGAACTGTCCACCGCTATTCTCGAGGCCATCCCACTGGCTCGTCACGTCAAGTGTGAAGCTCGGCGAGCAACCGCGGCACCGCTCCAGCAGCGCGCGTCGCGCCACCACAAGGGAGAAGCCGGGGACGCCTTGAAGGCACTTGTTCGCGGACGTCACTAGCACGTCGCACACATCCGGTACACGGAACTCAACGGCGCCGAACGAACTCATCGCGTCCACGAAGACGGTGGCCTCCGGGCGATGGCGGCGCACAATTTCGCACACCTCGTGAACGGGGTTGAACATGCCTGTGCTCGTCTCGCAGTGGACAATACCAACAGCCGCAAGTGGCCCTTTTATGGAGCAGAGCTGCTTTTCGAACGCCGCAACGTCCACGTCAGCGCCCTCCTCCGTGTCGAACACGGCCAACTCAGTACCACCACGCTTCTTCACGATGGAGGCCATGCGGTAAGAGTAGGCACCGTTGCGCAGCACTATAAAGGCGCCCGCATCCCTCGGTGGGATGATTGTGTTGATCACTGCCTCAATGCCCATTGTACCAGAGCCCTGAATCGGCACGCAGGCCCAATCCGCCTCCGGGGCCTCGCCGATTCGCAGTACGCTGCGCCGCACCTCTGCGACGGCGGCGAGAAAATCCGCGTCACGGCTGCCGTAGTCGTCCAGCTGCGCGGCCCGCACAGTTGCGGATGTGGACAGCGGCCCAGCTGTAAAGAGGAGGCCGTACTTGCGGTTTAGCTTCTGTGCGTAATTGCTCGCAGTCATATCAAATATCCGTGTCAACTTCATACAGAAATAAGCAGGACTAACTCCAAATTTTCTTTTCTTTTGATGTTTGCCTCCACTGGCCGCTCGTACTCTTTCACGCAACAGCTACGAGCCCTTTCGGGGGGAGGGGGGGGGGTCAAAGAGAGAGTTGAATGTTCCCGAGTTGTTTCACTTTCTGTGTAGTGAATAGACACAAAACGCCCAAATCGCTCCAAGCAAACGGGAGAGTCAGATGAAAATCGTAAAGCACGAGGAGTGAGAGTGAGGGAGAAGTAGCTTCACCGTTTTGCGGTCATAAACACACATTCACACACACACTCACAGATGCACGAACGAAAACACGCTTGTACAGACCTCCTCCTCCTCCTTTTTCTTCTCGCGCAGACCTACTCACTCGTTTTCTGTCACTACAGCACGACCATGAACAGTTGCATCCACGGCAGGTTCCTTCGACCACGCCAGTCCCGCACCACGTATGCCCAGTCGGAGGCGTCGGCAACCGCAACGACGTCCCCCACGCTGTCGATGTAGCGTAGCCGCAGCTCCTCCGCGTTCACCTCCTCCGCGTCATCAATGTCAAGCGGGAACAGTAGAGCGTAGTCGAGGCCGTATGCCTTCAGCGCCTCCTTTACACGCCACACGACACCGTCCAGCCGCGTTCGCCGGCGCAGCGGCTTCAGGCCAATGCAGATGGGGAATATGAGCACCCCCGTCGGTGCGTTCGCGGCGGGNCCGCGTTCGCCGGCGCAGCGGCTTCAGGCCAATGCAGATGGGGAATATGAGCACCCCCGTCGGTGCGTTCGCGGCGGGTGGCGTGCTCCGTTGAGTGACGTGCGCCTCACTGCTGACAATAGTGAGCGTCACAGGTGTCTCGTACACCGTCGCATCCGTCCCACGCTGCGGATCGCCCGCCGACGAGGTGCTGCGGCGCTCCACATCCTCCTCGTGTGTGTTGGTGAAGTCTACACGCTTCGGCGGATGCGCCGCCCACGTGGCGCAGCGTTCCGCCACTGCGGCGTCGTCCTTTGCAAGCCGCATCACCTCCGTCGTGAGGAATGTCAAGTCCATCCTGCGGCGCGTGTCATCCGGTGTGTAAGTTGGGGCCATCAGGCTTTTGAGTTTGCGCTCAAGCGCGTTTAGCTTCGTGGGGTCACCCGCGCCTGCTGAAGATGCCGTGGCCAGTGTCGCTGTCCCCACTTCTGGTACCACCGATGGGTACAGGTTTGGACGTTGCGTTGTTGCTAGCGCCGACGGTGGGTCGACGGTGCCACTCGTCCCTGCCCCATCTCGCCGCGCCGACATTTGATTCCGCCTCTCCGAAAAGGATCTAGCATACAGCTCGTTAAGCTCTGCACGCTGACGTGAGCCCTCCTCCTCACGACTGGCAGACGCTTCTCGCAAAGCCTTTAGCTCCCGCTGCCGACGCAAATAGCTCGCCATAATCTTTTTGCGTAAAATAGCCTCCAGCGTTTCAGTGGAGAGTCCTTGGCAGCGTCCGACCACGGGGCATTGCTCCTGCTTCCGTTGTTGTTGTTGTTGTTGCTGTGCCCCCGCCTCCTTATCACCCTCTATGCCGGCGGCCAACCCCAATGAAATATCATGTGGCGGCGGCACCCCTTCCACAGATGACATCGGGGTCTTCAGCACCGCCATCGCCGCCGTCGATGCCGCTGCTGCTGCTGCTGCTGCTGCTGCTTTTGTTGTTGACGTCATTGTTTTTGTTAATGTTCCTGTCCCCATCTCTTTGGTATCCTCCCTTCCCACCGCTCCGTGGTCCACTGCTGGTGGCACCACCTGCTGCTCCAGCGATGCCATGGCAGCATCGTACGGTCTCTGCGACACCGTCAAGGAGCGTCTCTTTTGGGGCGAGACAAGTGAAAAGTGGTCCTCGTCCATCCAATCCACGCGGACTACGTCGTTGTCGTAGCCTTCGTGCAGACTCAACGACGAAAACGCCTCCGCGTGCCGCAGCCACGGTATTTTCTCAATCGTCCCCGATATCATGTGTCGCGTGGCGGAGCGAATGGCAACATCGAGGTCCACGTCCCTACCGTCACTGCTCTGGAGCAATGATGAAACTGGCTGGCACAATCCCGCCTGCGATGTTGGTCGCGACGGGGACTGCAGCACCTCGCTTCGCCTCTCTGTCGGCAGTAGATCCACCAACCCTTCGTACGTCATACTAACACGGCTCGCAAGCAGCGCCGCAGCATCGGCACAAGTTGACACAGTTGAGGCGGAGATGCGGCAACAGTCTGTCAGGCGCAGCGACGCCACAACCGACACCCCTGCACCATCGCTGTACGCTGCTGCTGCTGCTGTGGCGGCGGCGGCAGCAGCAGCAGCAGCAGACACCACAGAGGATGACGTTGACTGGCACAACGCGGGTGATGGGGCGCGTGAGGGGTCGACTACAAAGAATTCCCGTAGCAGCTGCGCTGCGGTGGGGCGCTGCAGCGGATTCACTACGAGCATCCGCTCTACCAGCGCCACGACGAGGCGGTGCAGTGTTTCCTCCTGCTGTGAAAACGAATCGCCGTACATGGCCTCCAGCTCTCGCTGCTGGGAAAGGCTGAAGTCGTGTGGGCGGCAGAGTGCCTCCTTATCGTACTCTCCCTCCGTTACGACGTAAATCTGCGCCAGCACATTGTCCGCAGAGAAAGGCAGCTTCAGGCAGTACATCTCGTAGGCGAGGACGCCCAGTGCCCACACGTCGGTGCCGAAGGAATACGGCTCACCGAGGCAAAGCTCCGGTGAGAGGTAGAAGGGCGTGCCAATGAACGTTGCGGTCATGGGATCTGACAGGTTCAGCAACTTGCTCACACCGAAGTCGCCAAGTTTCACCATGCCGTTCTTCGTCAAGTACACGTTGGCAGGTTTGACGTCACGGTGAATGATGTAGTTGCTGTGCAGATACGACAGTGCTTCGAGGCACTGCCGCACGATATCGCTGATGCGGTACGACTCGATCCACACAGGCGCTAGCGCGTGGTCCTGCTGCGCCGCACCCCACGTGGGCCCTGCCGCAGCTTGCGTGTCGTCGACGCGGCGCACCATGGTGCCTGCATCAGCGGCGGACTTACATGTGCCACTGCCCTCGGCACAGTTCCGCAGCAGGACGGCAAGGTCCCCGTCATCCGCGTACTCAGCAACAAGGCACATCTGCTCCTCGTCATCGATGAAGCTGTCAACGTAGCGCAGAATGTTCGGGTGCTGCAGGTGGCGCAGAATAGCCACCTCATTCATCGCAAGCGCCACATCATTGTCGGAGAGGGCGTGCAGCGGCACAGCCTTCACTGCGACCCACTGGTGATGCCACGCACTCGCCGGCAGCATATCGCGGCAGAGAAACACAGTGCCGAAGCTGCCGGCGCCGATCTGGTGGCTGCGCGGGAAACGAGCCCACTGAGAAATTTGCCTCGTGTCGCTCCCACCACCGTTAGCCTGGTCTTCATTGCTGCTGCGGCAGCTGGTGTGAGAACAGCTGCACCTCAGCTCGCCTGTGTCAAGAAGGCGGCCACGGGTCATCCTCCAACGCAATTAAACAACGCCCCCCCCCCNAAAAAAAAGCTGTTCACAACTTGAGGGATATGGAGAGAGAAAAAAGAAGGAATAAGTAATGGCGCAATGATCCCTCTCTGTCTAGTGTGTATACGCTGACTGTTTTTGGTATGCGTGCCCTACCCTTCAGTTGGGTTCACCTTATATAGAACTATCCTTCTTGTGTGCCCGCCCACAGTCAGCAACTCTTCACTCGCAGGTCAATGGCTGACCCGCACACATTCACCCTCGCCTCCTTCCGGCGACTGCAAGGGCGAAAACAAGAAGAACTGATAGAGAGAGAGAGAGAGAGAGAGAGAGAATAATAATAATAATAATAATAATAATAATAATAATATAACTGTGCACATGTATGCATATGTGAGGAAGTATATAGGTGTCTGTATCTGAAAGGGTGTGAGAGTAGTTAGTTCACGCGAGTAGAGCTAGTCACTGAGACGAACTGGGCTCCTTCTGCCTTATGGCTTCCTTTCTTTAACAGTATACTTCTGCTTCTTGCCGTGCTTTTTGGTATCCCGAGAGGATGCGCCAAAGAAAGTACGAACACAAAAACAAAACGGATTCCACAACCGCAGGAAAGACAAACAAAAATGAAAATAAGTCCACGAAAATCTATCCATTTTAGAAGCCACTCACAAGAAAGCAGAAATGGCTACAAGAAAATGTATTTTCCTTTTTTTTTCCCCTCGTGTGTGTGTGCGTGCGTATATAGTACATATATATATAATACACATATATATATATATATATGCGTATATGTATACAGTATTTCCGGTACGTAGCATCGTGGGTACGTCCACAAAACAAAAAGATCCACCTTGGTGGCCCCACAATGGGGAGGTGCGAGAAGGAAAGAAGCGGAACAGCAACAAGATCAAAAGAAGAGAGAAAAAAAAAGGACCGGTGGTATCATAATGCTCAACCTCGTAATAACGATTTTATTGTTGGTTGTTCAGTCCACTACCGTACGCCGTGCATGTCTCCAGACTCACACGTGCGCAGTTAGTGCCAGTGCGTACATCAACGATCCCTTTCCCCTCTTCTATGGTTACCTGTCGATCTGTTGGGTGTCCGCCCAGCTCTGTAAACACATAGTCGCCCTTCACGCTTTCGCCTCTGTGTGTGCCCCCATCTTCATTTTCGCTCCTTTGTCCTCTTTAATGTTGCTGCTGTTGATGCTGTTTGCTTCACCGCCTTGGCCCTCGTCACAGCTGTGACGGGTACCGCGTCGCCACCTCCGGCTTGAGTGTGAAGATGTGGCGGAGGCTGCGGTAGCGGTCGTTCACCTCAAAGCCGTAGCCGATCACGTACTTGTTGGGCACCTTCAGACAGACGTAGTCCGGCTGCACCGGCACCACGCGGCCTCCCGGCTTGTCGGCGAGCACGCAGACCTTAAGGCTCGCTGGCTGGTGCTCGCGCTGGATCTTGTCGACGAGGTACCGCAGCGTTCGGCCGCTGTCGGCGATGTCTTCGACCACGAGCACATGCTTGCCGCGCAGGTTCTTAAAGCGCGGCTCGGCAATCAGCTGCATCGTGCCGGTGCTGTTTGTGCCATTGTACGACGTCACCCGTATGAAGTCCACAGCGTGGGGCAGCCCGTAGTCGACAAGGTATCGCACCAGGTCGGCTGTGAAGATGTAGCTGCCCTTCAGCACGGAGATGATGATGAGCGGGTTCTCATCGCTGATGGGCACAGTGCTGTCGCTGATGATGCTCTTGTTGTTGCTATGGGTATCGCGGTGCAACAGCGGCTTGTAGGCGTCGGCGAGCTCCTTTGCAACTGCCTTGATGGACCGCTGAATGCTTGCCTCGGTGGCGACGAGATCCTCAGCCATTGCGTACTCTTTGCCGTCAACGACGAGTACGCCCTGTGCATTCCTGCTGACTGTGTGTTCCTTCTGCTGGCACGACGAGATCATTTCCTGTTTCCTCTTTCTTCGGGTTTCTGCTGTTTAGAAAGATTTTAGTTCCTCCAAGACACTTCACCCCTTCCCCTTTTAAATGTGGAAGATGATGATAGCAACAATAGCAGCGACGAGACGTCATAAGAATGCAGGGAATGAGAGGAAGAGTGACACCAAAGGAGCAGGGAGTACAACATAGCAACAGCATACACACATCGACGCTAATATATCACCTCTACGGCAGCGGTAGCGATGAGGAATACCCAGTTAGTGAGGCATAGATGAGTACAGTTACCCACAAGCGTCATGTCTATTCCTAGAAGACTTCCCAGACATTTTACTTATCGGCAATCTTTTCCGTTTTGGCTTATCGCCCTGTTGCCTTTCTGTGTGTACAACTAAATATGTATTTCATCTTCTTTTTTATGGAATTCATATTTCCAAGTATTCCCCCTCTTACGAATTCGAAGTCACCACTTTCCCACACAACCTCGTCTGCCTCACTCATGCGCTGCAGGCACACGCTCGCATATTGTATGTATATATAATTATGTATATAAATTATATATATATATACATACACACACATATATATATATATAGGGGTGTGGGCAGCTGCTGGACGCATGCAACACATATGTACGCACATTGACTCGAATACACCTGGGAGGCGACGCAAAGGGATGCCACCCGCACCAGCCGTGGCGACGTCACACACACAGACACACACACAAACACACAGACACACACACACACACACAGACACACAGACAGAAAAAAAAATCATGGAGAAGGGAGTACATGCTTTTGTGTGGAGTGGCATGCTGTGTAGCACTCCAAGGACGCAGGCGCCCACAGAAGAAGAGGCACCTCTCCGGCTCACACCCCACACTCACCGAAAAGAACATGCCCAGAACTGCGCGTGCTCTGACGAGCGTGAGGCTACGCATCCACGCAAGACAAAAACCGCTGAAAGCAAAAGGAATAAATACTCCACAATTCGGATCAACCAAAACGACGCGACGCAGATCGCATGTATTCTGTCAACTCTCTCTCTCTCTCTCTCTTTTTTTTTTATTTCTCTCCTTTTCTCTCTCTTTCTCTCGCTCCCCTGGTCTGCATTTCTGGGTGTGTCGTTTATTCACTCATTCTTTTACACCTTATTTTGACAGACTCTGGGCGTCTGCGTGCATACAAGAACGTCCACTGCGCCTCTGCGCAGCAATATTCTGTACTCACGCGGCATATTCCCACATTTAAATCACATACCGTGCCGCCGGCAACAGCTCCGCCGTCCGGACCGCCAGTCGGCGTGCTCTGTACGCATGCGCACACGTGTGCGCGCATGCCTGGCCTCCTATCTCCCATTCTCTCTCTCTCTCTCTCGCTTCACCACTCACACACTGTGCGTGAGTGTGGAGGTATTTGTGCTGCTGCTGCTGCTGCTGCAGCTACAGCTTGCTCTCGACACGCCCCGCCTCGGGCTCCTTACCCTTCTGCCCCTGCTGCTCTGGTTCGCGGTCGCGGTAGACTTTGGGGTGGAGCACGACGACGTCGCGCACCTCGCGGTAGCAATCCTCGTAGTCGAGGCCGTAGCCGATCACGAACACGTGCGGAATCCGCGCCACGACGTAATCGGCATTGAACGGCACGCGGCGCCCCTCCGGTTTGTCGAGCATAACGACTGTCTTCATGCTCGCCGGCTTACGCGCCTTGTACATATTGTACAGGTACTCCATCGTGAGCGCGGTGTCGACGATGTCCTCAACGATCATCACGTGCTTGCCCTCTATGCTCTGGCGCGTGTCGAGCAGCATGCGCACCTGCCCCGTGCTCGCGATGCCCCCGCAGTACGACGTGACGCAGATGAACTCCACACACGTCGGCACGTTCATGTCGAAGAGAGCGCGGCAGAGGTCCGCGGTGAACATGAAGCTGCCCTTCAGCACACACACCAGCACGAGCGGGTTGGTGATGGGGCGCAGGTCCTTGTCACGGTAATCGTCGGCGATGCGCTGCGCAACGGCACGCATGCGCGCCTGCAGGTCCTCCTGTGTGAGGAGAACACTCTCCGCAAAGTCGTACTTCCGCCCCATGACGTCTTGCACGCAACAAAGGAGGTTGGTCGGATTCTACAGGAACGGAGAGGTGGCAGAAAATCAACGGCAATGGGTGGGGGGGAAACAGATGAAAGAAAAAAAAGGGAGATTGAAAAGAGCAATAGTCATGCTGCGGCAGTTGTACAAACTGAAAAAAAAAAACATCACTTCTGTATTGTCATAGTTGTGGTATTCTTCGGTATTCGCTGTATGTCCGGTATGCAGGCTACACAGCAATCACAGGAGCAGCAGCAGCAGCAGCAGCAGCAGCAGCACGGGCAGATTGTTCTTGTTGTTGCCGCTACTGCTGCTGCTCTTGTTGCTGTCGTTCCCGCACCTCCCGCTCCCACGCAGTCTCCATGTTGCGAGCGCTGCGCTTGGACGAGCCAAATGGATTTTCGTTGTAGCTGCCAATGCCGGTGACGGAGCGGGTGTTGATAGGCACGCGCAGTTGCGCCTCCGTACCGTCGAGATCCTCACGGCGGATATAATGCCGCCGCACCCACACCCAGAACACAAACGTGAATACTGTGCACACTGTGAGAACGAGTCGGTGGTCGCGATTGTACATTTCCTGCTGCTCGCGCATCTTCACAAGCGCCTCGCGGCTGATCTGCAGTGAGCCGAGCTGCATCTTGCCGTGTACCTGCGACAGCTGCAGCGCCTTGTCGTGGTAGTCGAACACCATTGTGCGGAAGCGTTTATCGGCTTCATAGTGGAAGTTCTCGTAAATGGCCTGCAACTTTCGCACCTGTTGCTCACGTGTGCGCAGGAGTGTCTCAAGCTGCTGCGTCGGCATGGCACGATACGTGTCGATGGTGGGCCTGCTGCTTCCCGTTGCCGCTGCACCTTCGCTGCTGCTGCCGTTGCTGTTGGCATCACCGACATGTTGGGCACGCGTGGACTCACGTTGAGCGTGTTCACCACCATCGTCGCCGGTGAATGCGGCGGAGGAGAAACCACCACCACCATCACCACCGCCAGCAGCAGCAGCAGCAGCGAGTCGCATACCGCCGCGGGAATACATGCGCGCCTCTTCCTTCTGCCGCTGCTGCCAAAAAAGAGAACTGCGCGTCCCCCCAGCCTTCATGGAGGCAGCACACACACACACACATATAGAGAGAGAGAGAGAGAGCGAGAGAGAAGGACAGCATCAGGGAAAGGCAGAGAGCATATAGCAGCAGCAGCAGCACGTATCCCCCACCAAGGCACGCATTCAGCAGATAACAAATGGTCGTATGCGCACCACAGCACTACTATCCTTATTCCGCCACGTCTGAGTTGTTTCCTTACTATTTATGTATATATGTGTGTGTATTTTTTTCTTTGTTTTTCGCCCCATCATTAATGTCGCTTCGCGGGCGCTGAGGCTTTTTCATCTCGTCCCCCGCCCCTTCCCGTGTCTTCTTTGTCTTGGGGGGTTGTTGTCTTCACCCAAGCACACTGGGACACCCACGTATAACAGAATACTGTCAACAGAATGAACTTCAAAACAGCACTTAACAAGACGCAAAAACCGTGGCGAGTTGAAAGCCGGCATGTGGGCATCGCTGCTGCACGCACCGCCTCCATCCACGCTACTGCCTCCCGCATTCACTCATCGTTTTCTTTTCTGTCATTTCACCGCGTCGAATGCACACATTAACTTGTATGTGTGTGTCCAAGCGAGAGGGAGGGGGGAAGAGAGAAAGCGACTAAGCGAGTCTTAAATATACGAATATAAATATATAAATATATGTTTGTAGATAAATATCAAGTCCCACGTGTTGGCGCGCACGTCACCCCCATCTGCACTGCACAACCACACTCAGGAGCAAACCGCAAGCGCAGAAGCCTGCGTGTAATAGAGCAAGGCACCGAGGGCAGGTGGAAAGGGGGGGGGAAGAAACAGAATGAGG
>NW_008826004.1:11750-15669 GCF_000691245.1 Trypanosoma grayi
GGGGGGGCCTGCGCGTTCCCTTGCCCGTCCCTCCCCTCCCACTGGCACCCTAGTAGTCGTCGCCCTTGGAGAGCACCTCCTTCGCCGTCGGCTTCAGCAGAATGGTGTGCTCAAACTGCGCGGTGTAGCAGCCGCGCACGTCGCAGAGCGGGGGGTACTTGTTCACCGCCCCCGAATCCACCAGCTGGCTGAGGTTCAGCAGGTGCCGGTCGTAGCCGTCGCGGTCAAGCCACTTCCTCGCAAAGGCGAGCGTGCCGTACGTCTTGTGGATGTGCCGCAGCAGCTGCTGTGCCTTGTCGGAGCGCACCTGCGTTGCCTCGCCGCCCGGCACCATCATGTAGTGCGAGCACTCCATGTCCTCCTGCACCACACCACGGCCGGTGGAGCCGAATGTCTCGATGGCGAACAGCTCGCCCTCCTCCATGCGCACTGCCTCCCCGCCGCGCACAATCGGCACTGATTTGCCGCTATGGATGACGTACGGTCCGATGTTGTGGCCAGAGAGGTTGCGGATGCTCTTCACCGGGTACACCTTGCCATTGATTTCCACCTCGTGCGACTCCATCACCTCCTGTATCGCCGCGCCAATGTCGCACAGACGCACGTCGATGCCAGCCTGCTTCACGCCCTCGTACGTCGCCTCCTTTACGGCGGTGAGCAGCGGCGTGTACTCGTCCTTGAAGGCAACTGTCCACGCGGAGTCGATGATTCTGCCATTGATCTGTGTGCCAAAATCCACCTTCATCACATCGTCGTAGGTCAGGACAGTATTGTCGCCAGTGTTGGGCGTGTAGTGCGCGGCGACGTTGTTGAGAGAGCATCCGGTTGGGAACGCCTGCCCACGCGTGAGGCCATCCTTCACGATGAGCTCCTCCAACTTACGCTCGATGCGGTTTGTCATGGAGATGAGCGAGATGCCAGGCTTGATAAAGCTTTGTGCGTAGCGGCGCACCTGGCGATGCACCTCCGCCGCGTGCCGCAGCTCCTGTACCTCCTGCTCCGTCGCACGCTCGAGAGCACGCTTCTCCTCGCTACTGTGGCGGTACGTGTTGACCTCACCCGGATGCTCCTGTATCTCGCCCTGGGGGAAGTGCCCGCTAGCGAACTGCATGCACACAGGAACTGTCGGCTCCGGCCACGTCTGTCGCTTCATGCCCTGTGCCACCTGTGGGTACGGATTGTCTGGGTGGTCGGCAGTGCTGACTACCGTGGGCGCCGAGTTTTCACTGCTCTCCGCCGCCTTGCTGCCTCCCTTCTGCTCCGTGTGCATCTTGTTGTTTTGATGGGTTTTGCCGCTAGTTTGCTGCTTGGACTTTGTCACTTGGGCCTCCTTCACCGCATCCGCGAGCAGTGCGTCGAAGTCGTCATCAGCATTGCTCTTCTTGCCCTTCTTGCCACTCTGCTGTTGATTCTTGTTGTTTGCGTTACTGCCACCCTTCGGGGGCATGGCTGCTCTTCCTCCAGTCAATTGAACTTGTTTTTTTTTTTNGGGGGGGGTTGTATGAGTATGCGTATCCATCCACGGGAGCAAAGCAACGTACAACAACAACGATGGTAGAGGCAACAGCATAGAAAGAAGAGAAACCATATCAAAGGCAAGTAAATTGATGCACCGTTCAGCAGAGAACATGGGGGGAAAGAACAAAATTACAAACACGAAAGATAATATGCAACTTGATCACCATCAGGAATTTCGGGTTGGTGCCTCCTGCCACCATATCCCTCATGACGCAATTCATTTACTCCATCGAGTTATTTTTCCCTCTTTTCATACACGGCCTCTCCAGAGTCGAGTGCGACAGCAAACAATTCAATGTAGTTGACCGTGGGGAGCTGATAGAAGTGTTTTGGCTCCGTGCTGCTCACATACACGCGCTGAACGACACTCAGCACGCCGTTCACACCGGCGAGGAGGACCACGGCGGTGTCGGTCGCTTCCTGCGCGCTCGTTTCTGTATCAGTGCCTTCGGTGAGTGGGGGCAGCACCAGCAGAAGCGCAGACCACTTCGACAATGCAACATAAGTGACACTCAGTGGTGCGAAGTACCTGAACCACGACTTCACATCCTCCTTTGCTTCTGATGGCTCCTTTAATGGCTTCGCATTACACCCGTATGCGAGGGTCCGCTGCAAAAAATTGAGTTCACTAATATCGCCCTGGGTGCCCTTCTTCCGCCGTGCCTCAATCGCGGAGGGCTCGAGTGTGATGAAATAGGCGTGAACAGGGGCGTCAGGGTCCACAACGCAACGTCGGCCAGCACCCGACGGCACAGACTCCTGTGTCGCCGCGTCACGCATTTTCGCGGTGTAGGCAACCACATTGAGGTTTTTGCTGCGCTCAATGTACATGAAGGTGTCGGGGTGGTCATGGGTAAATCGTCTGCCGCGGGCGCCAATGCGCTGCCGCAGGAGCCGATTCAATGTCGCCACGTCGCTGCCAAACTTTTCATGCAGTACGCGGGCGATTCCCGCAGCATCCCCAATCCCTCCCATTACCACACGTAAAGAAACTGATGAAGAAGGACGTACGATATCTGAATAAATATCGATACAAAATTTCTATCGCTTGTGTTGTTTTGTCCTCTTTTTTTTGTTGGTTCCACGTCCCTTTGCCCGACCAGTACCTATATATATATATATATATATGCCTGCGCCCTACGATTACGACGCTATGGATAAGGGAAGTGAGGGATAAGGAAGGTCCATACAAGCCCTGAGAGGAACCGCGTTATTATTAGTAGTAGTAGCAGCAGTAACAATAGCAGCAGTGTCGGCACCTCCAGTGATCTCTCTCTCATCTTGAAACTTTGCTATTGCCAACCATACCACCGCAACCACAACACAACTGCCACACTTGCTCACTTGTTGTACGGCAGGCGTGGACGCTTGCCGTACCCTTCCGTCTTGACGTAACGCGCGCCGAATGAAAACTGTTTGGGCCGGCGGCCGTACGCGTGGCCGTTCTGCTGACGCGTCCGCACCAGCTTCTCCTGCGCATAAAAGTGCCGCCAGTCATGCGGACGGTGCTGGAATGGCTTGGTGTGGTTGTCCGAGACGTTCTGAATAAACCAGTCATTGAACTCCCAACACGCCGCACTCATTGCACGTCGCAGGTGCCCGACTTGCGACAAACAGGTATCAAGTGCACGGCTCTCGCGCTCACACGCGCTCTGTCCACCCTTCGCCATGCACACCCGCAGCGCCATGGTCTCTGTCTGGCACATGGTAAGCTGATCCTCACCCCCCAGGCCTACAAGTTTTGCCTGTGTGAATACCGGCGACCCGCCAAGCGACGGCGACGAGTCGATCTCACCGCGGCCGGCGCGCCGCACGCCGAGGTTGTCAAACGCCGTGCCGCGACCAAAGTTTACGAGGTTCGTTGGGTTGATGAAATCGTACGAGTTGGTCGGCTTGAGGCCATACTGATTGACGCCGCTGTCGTGCTGCCGGCTCTTGAAGATGATGGGCGTGTAGCGATACGCGTGGAATATGTCGGACGACTTCATTGGGCGGTGTTTGGTATAAGTGCCGGTAGCCCCGCCTTTATCTTTCGTTCGCACGCACACACAAACAGACGCACGCACACTGGCTGTTCGGTGGGTGACGGCGTGTCCCTCTGTTGTTCTCTTCCTTCGAAGCCTTGGTGTGCTCCTGATGCGCCAATCGGCAGCAGCAGACGGCGACACAGGGAGAAGGGCAAGAACAAAAGATGAATATACACAGGCACACAGAGAGTAAAATATTGCCCATTCATGTTATCCTTCGCGCGTGCGCTCGAGCGCACAACGCTTCCGCAACGCGAACACCAACACGCCGGCATCATCATACTGAAGAAGGAATAATAACAATAATAACAATAATACGGCGGATGGGGATTACAAGAGCACATCGCAATATACACACACGCGCACATTTATGT
>NW_008826005.1:0-15602 GCF_000691245.1 Trypanosoma grayi
CAGAAAGGGTCACACACAGACACACAGCCAACAGAGCTCACGCAGGGGGGTGCCGTGATGGTCGATCGCCAAACTCACGACAGGATCACATTCCTTTACACACGCTCTTGCCCACGAGGACAGATGCCACCACCACAGGCACAAGATAAACAGAGACAAAAGAAACAACAAAACAACAAACAATCGTAAGAATCGGTTTGAGAACACTGACATAAGCACCGTCCAAAGAAAAACAACAACAACAACAACAAAACACACTCACCTTCCCTTCTTCTCGTTTCCTCTTCGTTTTCATTGTCGGCTTCTCCCCCCATTCTCTTCCCACAGCAGCAATGTTGGCATCACGACTTGGCCGTCTTCGTCGTCTCCGCGACGCGGCTGTCAAAGCGCAGCACCTTCACCGCGCCGCTGTGGTAACCGATGTGAAACACTGGCACGTCGCGCTGCTCCTGCCGTATCGCCGTGACGGCGCCGAGCCGCACGCGCTGATCACTGTCCACAAGAGGCCCGTGGTACTCCACGCGCACTATGCGGCCGTGCTGCACACTATCCGGCGGCAGCCGCACCGCCCGCCAGAGCGACACACTGCCGTCCTGGTGCCCGGTGAGCAGCAGCTGAATGCCGGAGCACCACTCAAGCGTGTCGTACGTCGTGACGGTTGTCATGCTGGCAACGAACATGTGGCCGCCGTCTACGGCGAAGCCAACTTGGCCAGTTTCGTCCTCCAAGTGCGGGGAAGCAACTTCAGACATGGGAAGGGCACCAATGCCGTACGGCTCGCCATACCGGTCAAATATCAAAAGATGGCGGCGTGTGACGACGATGGAATTCGCACAACGCGGGTCCAGAGCAGCAGCAACAACGATGCGGTCGCCTGGTGTCGCGTTGGGAATCATGCGTGTAGTGTCTAGCCGGTGGAGCTTCTGCGTGCGCTGTTGTTGAACGCACCACACAATAGGGAAATCAGCGCCGCACGTGGTGTAGCTGATGACGCGGCCGTAATGCGTGTCCGAAGCGAAACCGGCAATAGAGTGTGTGTGGTGGCACAACGTCGAGCTCAGTAGCAGCATACCGTCCTCTGAGCTCGGGGTGAGGCAGTACAGTGTGCCGCTGTTGGAGCCAAGGAGGATGAGCGTCTCGCGGCAGCTCACACGAATAACACTAACGCTTACGGGCGCCTTGAGCGCTGAGGTGTAACGCAACAGTGAGAGGAAACGACCGCTTGTGACATCGAAGCGCATCAGCAGATGTTCGCCTTCACTCCAGGCTATCATGTAATCCGCATCGTCAACAGGCACAATATACCTGTAGCAGCACATCTTTGTTCCACCCCGAAGCGTAGCAAAATCAAGCACCGCGTTGTCGTGAATACGAAACATCTCGGAGAGTTTTGCAGGCGTTGCCTGAAAGATTCCTGGCGCCGGATCCTCAAAGACGAACCACGTCTGCGGCGAATCAAGCGCGTGCATTACCATCAAGACTACCTTCGGCATCTGCTCCTGAAAGGCGGTGTTGTACGTGTGACCGCTGCGCGTGCTGACGCCACCACTGCCACCACCACTACCACCGCTGCTGCTGCTGTTGCCACCGCCTTCTGCACCACCACCGGAACTGGCGCCGGCACCAGCACTGCCGCCACCACTCGGCGAGTCGCACGGCTCGAGCTCTCGCTGTGCTGGGTGGCGTTCCTGAAACAATTGCATTGGTGTCTGCCCAAAGTTGTCGACCTCAGCGATGATGACATCGATGTCGCGCGAGTCATGACTCCTATTAAGTGCCCGCACAACCTCCTCACCGTACGTCATGCGTTGGAACACGTTGTACCTCTCCACAGCAAGCCGACCGCGGCGACAGACGCCAAATATGAGGTCGATCCAACGATGAATGTTATTCACGACGGCGCTGCTCTCCAGTGCGTACCGCATAATAGCGGTAAAGACTTGCGTCGAGCCTTTAGCCCAGGGCGGCAACCTTACGTCATTCACGGTGCTTCCGTCTGACTTTTCGCCGAATATGCAGTGATTCACATTCACGAGGAACATACTATTCGAATAGAACTCTGGCGTTAGCTCCTTACAGTCCGTTGGACCATTCACACACGATTGAAACGAAGCCTCAATAGAGTCAAACAGACGCGTTGCCACGTCGAAATCGCCCCCCTGAAAGATACGCGCAAACGTCGTGTATGGCTCGGCGCGGATAAGGTAATGCAACACACCTCCACTAGTTGAGTAGTGCGTGCCGTGGTGGAACGGCTCCACAACCTCCATGTCCGGCTCCGCCGTCTGCATCTCCATCATCTGTTTATACAGTCGCGCCACCGCTTGCCGGCGCGTTTCGGTCTGCGCCCCCATTGGCAGCGAGAAGTCCCGATATGACGCGGGTAAATCAAGCGCAACTTCCTCTGACTTGTAGTCCGCGAGCACCCACGGGTAAACTGGGTATTGGTTAAAGTCTATGATGGTGCGACCTGCCACACAGTTGAGAAATTTGAGGTAGTCGAAGGTGGAGACAGATCCTGCTGCCCAGCGGATAAGCATTGATCGAATGCTGGCACCTCGCTGAGAGTGGTCATAGAAATCGTATCGCTGCGTGCCGAGGACTTCCTTCAGCATGGCGAGGAACGCGTCACGTACGCGGGTATTCATGGACTGCTGCGCATCTACAACTGACAGCAGTAACCCATCATCATACATGAGCTCAAGACGAACAGCAGTGTCTTGGTGCATGTAGAGCGCTGTACGCACTGAGCGTATGTTGCGCGTGCGGTAGACCCAGAATAAATCACGGTACGCGTGCCCCGTTGACTGTCGCACAGACTGTGCCACTTTGGTTCCGTCTTTGCACGCCTCTGACTCGCGCCGCCGCCGCCGGTCGCTGCCACTACTGGTGTCAGTAAGGAAGCGCTGCAACTTACTCGTCATGGAGAGGGCGAAGCTGAGAGCGGTCTGTTCATCATTTGACCTCCGCTTTGGCGGACGCGTCATAACACATGTGACAGAGCGACCAGCTTCTTCTTCGTCGTGTTCACATTTGCACAAGACAATGTCACCCGATTCTGTGATGTGGGAAAAGCCAATGAGCTTCAGTGTCGTATCAGTGAGGAGAACCAGGCATGGGGTGACGTGGATACCGTTGACACGGAACCCGTTACTAATGAAGCGCAGCACCTCGTTTGGCTCCAAGAGGTATCGCAGTAGACTCACCGCAGAGTGGCTCACATCGCAGCGACGATCAATGAAAGGCACACACCCAGTGTACACGTAAGGCCTGCAACGGACGGTAAAGGGTGGCACCAGGGCTGAAATGTGGTTGAGCTGCTGCTCGCATGTATCAGCGCCCACGACAGTGGGGACGGCATCCTCTGAACCCCAACCAGCCAGCACCTTCGTGTGGTTCCCACGTGTGTCCATGTAATGCAGCAAGCGCGCGCGAGGGTCACTTTGCTCAAAGGAACAACACTGCGGCGTCAGCCAGTGAACCTGGGATAGACTTAAAGATGAGATGCGCCCAACTTGAGAGGAGAAGCGGGAAGTGTAGGCGTCGATTAATGCTGCTGTCTTGTGCTGCTCCTTCAGCTCTGTTGTTTTTGTATACGCCTCGTTGAACACCTTGATGCGTTTAATATACTCGCTGCGGTCCTTCAGCAATGACTTGAAGGCAATGTCTGCCTTCGTCTTGGGGCGCCCAGACATCAGCGTATCGACTGTCGTCATGTTGTTACGGCAGAAGATGTCAAAGGCGGCGATGGCAGCTGCCTCATCCTTTCCGAGTAATGTGGCTGTAAATTCCTTGTAGAGTGAGAAGCGATGTGTCAAGGTGCGTGCGGTGAGGGCCTTCTGCAGTTCCTTGCTCCCGCTGTAGGTGTGCATCATGTGCCGTATGCACAAAATGACGAAGCTTTTCCGCCGCGTTGTCTCCTCGTCGTTCATAGACGTCGGCGGGAGTGCCGCGTAGATGCGAAACAGCACGCGCAGGAGACACTCGAGCATGTCCTTCATGATCCACTGCGGTGTCATGGCACGGGTAAACATGAGGTAGATGAGTTCCATTAGTTCAGGAGTCACCTCCTGCGTTGAAGGCTTGTTCAGCACCGCTATACAGCCCTTCACGACCTGCGAGCGAAGTTGCTGTAGAGAGCGGCGCGGCCACGACGAAGCTGCAGTCGTGAGCATCGAAACAAAGTACGGCGAGAGATGCGACAACTCCATGACGTTGAATGAGAGGAGATCGACTAGGAGGTCGTTGAAGCGGCAGACATTGAAGAAGAATACGTCCGACACCGAACCCTGTTGCAGCATGCTTGCGCTGGATGAATGAATGATGTTGCTGCTGGTGCTGTTGTTGCCAACACCACCGCGCCTGCCGAGTCCCTTTGTTGTTGTTATCGCCATCGTCTTCGATGATGCCATTTCCGGCATATGCCGCGAGGATTCCAGCGAGTGCTCATGCCTCTTCACGCAGCGCAGCACTTGCTGCATGAAGAAATGCGTCAGCGTTGATGCCGCCTCTTCCGTGCTCGATGTGGCGCCCATGATGAGCATGACTTGAAACAACAAGCCACCGCAGCATCCGTACTTCTGTCCGCCCACCCAACTCGTTGTGACGGGCAGCGTATGCAGTGAGGAGGTGATGGTGCAACGCAGCACCTCCACAGAGTTATCACGCAGCAACTCCACCACCGACGCATGCGGCACACTCAGCTCCTCAATCGAGCCTATTGTGGCCCCCACGTACATCTGGCTCCTCATCTCACGGTGCACGCTATCGTCCTCTGCAATTGGGGCAACAACCGCCAGTATGGAGCCGAGGCGATGCTCCACACCGTCGTCGTCTTCGTCGCTTCCCGACTGCGACGAGGCCCAGGAGAGTAACGATGCGCGCCGGCGTGTGTGCTGCCTTATCTCCTCAACCTCTTCTTCCTTTTGCTGCAGCTGTTCTTGTTGCGCAAGCCTTGACTCTTGTTGTTGTTCTTGTTGTAGTGGTGGTGGTGATAGTGGCAATGATGGCTGTGGACCCTTTTCTTCCTCCGCGTATGCGTCCTCCTCCTCTCCATACTCAACTTCATCGTCGTCATCATCTTCGGCACCACCCCACCTCGTCGGCGAGGACTGCAGCACACTGCTT
Organism: Trypanosoma grayi; assembly: GCF_000691245.1. Classification (NCBI taxonomy): domain Eukaryota; phylum Euglenozoa; class Kinetoplastea; order Trypanosomatida; family Trypanosomatidae; genus Trypanosoma; species Trypanosoma grayi. The sequence continues at coordinate 5,128 of NW_008826005.1, forward strand.
CCCCCTTGAGAGCGAGTGACGCTGTCGACACTCCCAACATCCATACTCGCGCGTCCATCTGATACCGCCATCGGCGCCGCGATTGTTGATGTTGTTGATGCTCCTGCAATGTCCGCCGAAAGAGCAACTGGGGCTTGGCCCCACTGTGCACGTTCAAGCTCTTCAGTATTTGCCAATACCTTCGCGCGCTGCAGGAACGTCCCAAAGAAGGCGAGAGAGGCGGTCTGGTATGGTGATAGTGTGAGCGAGACGAAAAGATTCGGATTAGAGGAAAGCCGTTGAAGCGTGTGCAGCACAAACAAGGTCCCACTCACCTCTTTATCCAAAACCCGGAGCGGTTCAGTATTGCTGACGCGCTGCAGCAGCACTTGATAGCGGCTGCGCTTAGCCGTGCGCCATAGACGGACACACACGCGCAGCACCATCCATGCCCCGCGATGCCGACGCAGCGTCGTAAACGGCAGGGTACCAGGCTGCATAACGTCTTCCTGCTTGCCTTCTCCCGGTGAAGATAATGTCGATGATTGTGAGGCGCCTGCTTCCGCCACTGCAGCTGTTGTGGTTGTTGCTACTGCAAGACCTTCACCACCACTTTGGGGTGGGAGGAGACGTTTAACCTCAATAAGCAGCATCAGCCGGCTACACACCCGTGCGAGGCTAAAGTATTTGTGCAGGCGGTACGAGCAATGCAGGCGCCGCTGCATCACAGTACTGATACCACATGGTCGGAAACAGGAGGGAGTCAACAGAGTTGCATTCAAGTGAAGCGTAAAGACTTTGGCGAATATGGGTGCGGCCACCGCGTCGGGTTCTGGCACCATCAAGTGGAGGATGCCGTCCAGCTGCTCGAGCAATGGGTGCTTCGACGCGAGCACGTCAATGCGCTTCGCCGCCCCAACACTCAGACTCAGAAGCAGAAGCACCAGATCCTCATTGAAGCTGTGTGGTGAAAGCGCAGCCACAACGACTGCCGGGTTTTGCATTACCTCGTTTCGCAGGAGCGCGTTGCACTGTAGCGCCTCAAAGAAGAGCCGCGCCGCGTACACTACAGAAGCCGAATCTGCAAATCGCGAAACACAAGCAGCGAACCAATTGAGATCAACAATGAGTCCAAAGGCTGTAATGAAGGCAGCACTACTGCAACACTCGACGAGGCTGCGCAGTATCATGAGAGTGATGTCACACGCTACACGGTGGGAGACGCGAATCTGGGCAAATCGCGCCTTCGGCAGCACCACCCGCACCGATGGCTGCAGCAGGCTCACCACCTCCATCTCGGCCGGTGTGAGCATCGCCGGCGTGGACGCAACGGCGTTGACAATGTTCGGCTCAAAGTCACAGGCAATCATGATCTGCTTCACGCACGAAATGACGCGGGCGCAGATGGAGAAGGGTAGCGAGACAGCCTCATAGACAAGGCTGTTGAGCACGCTGTCAACGAAGCGGAACGGCAGAACGTAGTTAGCGTTCCGCCGTGCAAAGCGGCAGGAGGCGAACGTGAACATCTTTTCCACACGCACCATAATATATTCGGCGCATTCCACCGGCATAGCGGAAATCAGCGCCATATTGCGCAGAATGTGGTCAAACACGAGACGGTTGATAATGAAGGGGTGTTGTTCATCGTTGACGCTCACCTGCGTCGCTGCAAGGTCTAGGAGACTATCGCACACGGCCGGCGTGATGAGGTGAGCCAGGCGGCACAGGTGGTGGCCGAGCAGCGCGTATGTGCGCCAGTCCATGGTGCCACTGGTGGTAGTGCTGCGGATGCAGCTACATGCAAGCGCCACGTAATCTTGCAGTTCTTCCGCACTGTTTGACTGACCGATCCAGTCAAGCAGATACAGCAACCCGCCACGGGACAGGAAGAGATCGCGGTAATCGATCCAACCCTTCGGCGGCTCCGCGTAGTTGCCGGTTAGCTTCGCCATGATTGGGTACTTCTCCTGCTGCGCGTGGAGGGTGCTCAGCAGCAGCGTGTCACGGCTCTCATATGGCACAAAGGCGGCAATGCGGTCGTCGACGGGCAAGGCCTCGCGGCTCTCTGATAACTCACGTGGTACCTCCTGAACAAGCATCTTGCAAACATTCGGCTGGTACGGTGCCATGGCGACATACGCCTCAACCTGCGGTGCGGTTAGTTCCTCATCCCACATGGAGACATCGCCAATAGAGAAGAGGGCGTCATGCACAACATCATTGACAAAGCCAATGTTAATGATCACCTCCGTGTGAGGCCGAAAGTACGGCAACGTACACGTCCCAACCCTGTTTGCGTTGAGATACACGCTGACAGTGTGAGCGACGCTCATCACAACAAGACAATGAACCCAACGTCGCGGGGCAAGGCCCTGTAGCGCTTGGCTCTCATTCACAGACATCTTCTTTCCCTCCTGCATAATGTGTATGCTGTCGCCGCCCGCGATGTAGATGGACGCCGGCGATGGCGACGGCACATCACAGTCAACAAAACCAAATAAGTTCATGGTGCTGTAGATCTCCTCGAAACGAAAGGAGGCGGAGATGGAGAATCCCTTCTCTGGCCATTGCCCCATAGTTACAACAATACCACCAGTGCAATTAAAACGCAGCTCGCTGTACTCCGGTGCCTCACGCAGAATCGGCGCCCAGAACGACTCGAGCTCGTCCCTGCGCCCCACATACGGAAGCTGGTGATCTGCCGAAGCGGCGTCGAGCTCCAAATAAGGTAGAAGTGCCGTTTGCCGCGCCTCGAGCACCCACTGCAGCATCGCATCGGAGCGCACTTTCGCCGTCTTCTTTAGAACCAGATGAACGACAGAGAGAAGGTTGCTTTCTAGCTCTACCGCGTGCTCGTGTGCGTGACGCAGCAAAGGCGGAATAAGGTCTACGAATACCGGCTTCTCCACCGAATAATTCGGGATGGACAGACTAAAGTGTCCATGCATTTGCACACGGCGTGAGTAATTTCGGTAGTCGTCATACTTGGACGTAGCGGCATTGAGCACAGCCTGGGAGATGAGGATGAAAAATTCCGCCCCCTCAAGTGAGACAAGACTCTCGGCGAACATTTGCACCAATCGCGTCTCCGCCAAGTGTGGCCCCGACCCCTGCGGCGACTCCACCACCGATAGGAAGCGGAAGAGCTGCTGAATGAGCCGTGGGAATTCCCCAACGTGATGCGGGACCAGCAGAAGATGCTCAAGCACCGTAATTACCGCATCGACACATCCATATTGGAACAGCCGCACACGGCGTTCATGTTTGGCGTCAGCCGGCACCTTACTCAAGACGAGCTCCAAAGAGAATAGCGGAAGCAGTTGTAATAGCAAAGAAGGATCTGCGTTGCGTATTACCTCCGCATACACCGCGTAGACCTCACCGAAATCTAGGCTGCTAGTAATACAGCGCCGTCCCAGTTTCGAGAGTCGTGTATCATTAGCCCAGAGAAGAGCAAACAATATCTCCAGCAGATGTGTAGAGAGAAAACGGGTGTTGCGTTTTAAGAGGATGGTGAAGATGTCACACAACCCTAGAACGGTGCCACCACACTTTACTTGTGATGCTTCCAAAACCGTAGCATCGATTTCGGCCGATGCAATACTCTCAGTACCCAAGTGGACCACTGTCGCAGCAGATACAGAAACTGAAGTCGCAGGAGTTGTATCTGCACCTCCAGAGACATCCAACTTCTCCGTATCCGCAGCGGGTATAGATCCCATCTTGAGCAGAATCGCAAGCATTTCCATTAGAACCTCATGCGAGCGCGTATTAATATCCTCATCGTCATCGCTTATAAGGCTGGTGTACCACAATCGCACTACGGGAGACAAGAGAGACTTTAGCGTGTCGTATGCCTCGACACCTCCATCAGCAGCGGCGTTGGTAGCCGCCTCATCGCACCACCGTAGCAGCAGCAATGGTAGTTCTATAAGATCCACCACCTCACCAGATAGCGGCGGCTCGTGCAGCACGTGGTACGTCTGCCATAGCGCTGACAATATCTGGCGCGCAAGCACAGCGTACATGGCGTTCTCATCCACAGATTCAGGAGATCCGCTCTTGCAGATGAATTCCCCTCCGGTAGAGCTCGCTGTCCGAGAAAAGATGACGTCGTCATCCTGTATAGGGACGCCCGGCGTCACGGGGGCCGACTGCAGCCGTTGTTCCAGATGCCGCAGCCCGCTAAGGAACGCACGCACTACTAGACGCCCCTCCAACTCAGAAAAGGCACTGCTGCTGCGCATCGTAATCTGAGAGAGCAGGGTGCAACTCGATAGCCGCAGGGAGAGCGGCATGGTAACGTCTGTAAAAACTTCTCTGAGAACCTCCGTCAGGCTACTCGTAACCATGACAAACGTTTTGTTTTCGAACCACCACTTCTCATCATGTTCCGATGATCTAAGCAGGGGTTGGGGGTTTGTGGACACAGAGTCGTTAACCATGCGCGGATCCGGTGAGCTCATCTGCTCCTCGTCGGGCGTTGACTGCCGCGCTACTGTTGACGGTGTTGTTGTTGTTAATATAGGGGTAGCGGATGCGCGGGATGTCCCCGGCCAGATACCCATCCAGAGTGACTTGGCTAGATTTGAGCCAAGAGAGGCGCCAAACTCGCGTGGGAGCGCCCGCATCATATGTATGCTATCAGTGAGTGAACTCGGTATCCCACCACGGTTGTGTAGACTTTCGTTGGTCAACTCGCTGCTCCCACCTTGATGCTGCGATGGGTTGCCAACCTGCACAGCCACCGTTGCTGCTTCTGCTACTGTCTTGCTGCGTGCGATGGGCGGCGTGCACTGAGTCCTCATAATCCTAAAGAGCATCGGCTCGCACTCCACAAGCGCTGGGCAGTAGCGCAAGATGCACCGCACACACCCTGCCAGATCGTGCTTGAGGAGTTGCTGCAGGATCACCTCGCGGTGGGCGGCCAAGTCGTGCACCGACGCGCCCTCGCCGCTTGACTGCAGCAGTTGGGAGAGGGCATCCCACGCTGCCAGCATATTTTCATACATGGCGACCTGCACGCTGAGCGACAATTTTCCTGCCTCACCCTGCGCCGGCGTAACAGCGCGCGAGCTCAGCTCAATGATGAGACAGAGCCCGGTGACAACAGCGGGGCTTTCGTACGCGGCCGCCTTTTCCACCGCAGCCACCGCGACAGCGAGCGCCTCCCTGGATATCTCATCGTACGCGTTTTTTCGACCGCTGGCGAGTCTCTCGGCCAACGTGCACTTGCTTGTTGGCTTTCGCTGCGGTATGAAGTCGTCGCCGCCTCCGCTGCTGCCGCGCTGCAGCGAGGCATGTCGCACGAAAGGGCGAATGAGCGACGAGGTGGCGATGCGCAGGCGGAGGCCGTGCAGCAAATTCGCCGCTAGCGGCCGCGGCTCCGTGTACACCAATGCACGTGCACATGCAGTGCTTGCCGTGCAGCAATGCAACACGCACCGCAGTACCTCCCGCGTAGCTGTCACGGCTGCACCAGTGATGCTGCCCTTCTCCATATACATCCGCCGTGCCTCTTCACAGAAGGCACAGAACACACGCGTCATCCAGCGGAAGTGTTGCTGCCGCACCACTGTCTCACAGACGTGCGCGTGGATGTCTTTTCCGCGGGCCTCCTCGCCGCCCATCATGGAGATGCAGCTTTTCAGCGAGCAGAAGGCGTCTATGAAGAAAAATATATGGTCTCCACCGAGGGAAGAGGCGCACGCTACTACCTCAGGTGGTGAAGCATTGGCTGGCAAGCTTTCAAACTCGCCAAGCACATAATCAAGGAGTCCATCACATAGAATGCACATTGCACGGGTCGCATCAGTGGCCACGTACGACAGGAGTTGTGTCTGCTGCCTGCTAGCAATGCGCCAGAATACGGACGCCGTTTCCGCCCAAACACGTCGCTCGGCTGTCCCTACTTTGCCCGCAACTCTGACTTCTGGTGCTGGTGCAACTCCAGCTGTAGTTGCGGCGGCAGTGTCAGTGGCAGGCGGTAGTGACGCAGACTGCGCTGCCGTTCCCGCCGCCTCCGCCTTCCTACTTTCAGTGGCCGCCAACGCCGCATGCATAGCATCAAAAAATTTCTGCACACTCGACAAGTCCCTCTCGGATAGTTGCGGCATTCTCTTTGCGCGTTAATACTTTCGTCCGCTCTTATTGCCAGGGCACAACTGTTTTTCAGTCTGTTACAAAGCAGCAAAGGACAAGGTGCAGGATGGTGTATATTCCACTCAACGCCTTGTGGGTCGTAGAGACACTTGCCGAGAGGTGTTTGTGCGTGTGTGGCAGCAGCACGACAGAGCAACAAACCGAATTCGCCCCACGCAGTGTAAAGAGTGGGCGTGCGAGAGTTGTGGGCAGTGAACTGCGAGGTCTGGCTCGAACCTTAGAGTTCCTCGCAATTTTATTGATTATACTCTTCTTTTGCTGACTCGTGTGTCGTCGTGTATGTGCGTGAGAGAGATAGAGTGAGGGAAAGGCAAGAGACACCTCAACAGCAAGAGTGCAGGAAACCGCAGAAAGCATAATCTCGCTCGTCACTACCCGTCGCACCAAGTTGTGCCTCTTTCGCAGCACCAGCCGTGCCACAACGGTGTGGNGGGGGGTGGAAGAGAGAGAGGCCCACCACGCCCCGTTGGCGGAACGAGCTACGCGCCACAGCGGCTGCCAGCTGTGTGTGCTGCCGCCGCCGTGTGGACGTGGCAGGCCTGGGGCGCCAGGAGAAAGAGCGGGGAAAAAAAAACGAAGTAATAAGAGATTGAAGATGAAAAGGGGGAAAAAAAGTGGAAAAGGAAACGTCTCCCTCCTTGGAAAGGGAGAGTATTACTTCCTTAGCGAGACCACAGGAAACCTCAATCCTTTGCGCCCTTGACGCAGATGAAGAAGCATTCTCGCACGCCGTTGCCCATGCGAAGCCGTTACACCTCTTAACAACAACAACATCAACCACACACACACAAATTCCCATCTAGTCGGGGCAGCGAGACTCTAATCGTTTTACACATTGCCCGTCCACTGTGCACTGGAGCACANACACACGCTCTATGATGTTACACGACTGCCTATTTGATCGCATCGAAAACATTCCTTCAGAAGAACAATAACAAAAAACAAACACGCACACACACACACACACACACATACGCGACATCGCAGGGGTGCATAATCCTCCCTCTCCTCACAATATTCGCCCAATCACACCCACGCAGGTACTCACGCACTAGGAAGTGGGTGTAGCTAGATGCGCTTAAGGGCTGTGCGCTTTTTCTCCACTGCCTTCTTGGAGGCTCCAAAGTTTGCGGAAACGCCACCCTCCACACTTCTTGTGTTGAGTGCGGACTCCGAGGCGTTGCGGAGGTGCGAACCAGCCCCACCCTCCGCTGCAGGCATGTTTGGACTAGCGACATTCGGAGGCTTTCTAACTAAGTCTTGCTTCTGCTGCTGCTGCGACTGGTTCTGTGTTTCCATGACATCGGCTGGTTGCAGCTGGCGTGACTCTAGTGGTGGTCTAGCACCCTTCATTGCGTACACCTTTTTCATCATCTCCGCTTTCCTTCTGTAGGCGTTGTAGTCCTCTAACAGAAGGCGTGCCGCGTCCTCGTTGAGGGCGCTCTCTGCATTCGGCTCAATCAGGAGGCAGTGTATCACCGTAAGCACATGGCGCAGACCGAGGTTCGGGCTCCAGTCGCGCTTGAGCACGTTCACGCATATGTCACCCTTTTCCGCGATATTCGGGTGAAATATTTTGGTGCGGAACACACCGCGCGGCGGCACCTCCGGGTAGCCGTCCTCGAAGTGCAGCACGACCTGAAAGAGCCCGCCGTCGAACGGTGTCCCCTCCGGCCCGGCGAAGTCGAAGAGCAGATCGCTGAGGCTGTCCGTCTGGTGAACGCGCACGCCCTCCACCGGGCTCGTCTCCAGCTCTTGCAGCTGGCGCATGATGAGGCGCATCGCGGTGGCAGTGAGCGGCATCTGCAGCGCGCTTCACTCTTCACGGGACTAATGTTGCGTTCTGTGTTGGCGCCCTCCGGTAGCAACCACGCTGGGCCTTCTTGTTTTCCTTTTCTTCTGGTTGTTTACTGCCGCAATGCAAAGGAAGAGGGATGAGAAACACAAGGGACGCTGAGCACAGAGTGGCGTTGCGCTGTCACTGCAGTTTTCTCGCGCAGTGGTGTGAGATCGTATCGCATCATTCCACGAAGGAGGCGCACCGGCATAGACACACAGACACATAAAGGGGAGAGACCTCCTCGTCACACTTTTTGTGAAATGCATTCTGGGCGCGTGACGTGTTTCTCTTTCCTTCTCTCTCTCTCTCTCTCTCTCTCTCTCTTGCTCTCTGTACATATAACGCAGCGACATGGATCAACACAAACCAACACAATAAAAAGGTGATCGCCCACAACATATATACGCCCTTATCCCACGCCCATCGCCGCCACAACTGCCATTGATACCACACACAAACAGTCTTGCGCCCAAGACACAAGCACTTACAGACTCAGATACACACAGAAGTTTACACGGGAGAGTCATCGTCAAAAGCTCTCCGTCCCATTCGCACCACCCACTCAAAGGGTGATGAGCGTGCTCCTTGGCTGCTGACCTGTCGTCTCTCTCTCACTCTCTCTCTCTGTGTGTGTGTGTGTGTGTGAGAGAGTGAGAGAGTTCGTTGCGCCAGTCAGCGCAGTGTGAAGGTGCGAGAGGAAGAAACCTCACTAACCCGTGCACCACTGAGCCACATCCGTTGACAGCACCGCCTGCTCCCCACGGCGCCGTTGCCGCTGCTCCGCCTCGCTGCCCACAGCCAGCAACGCATGGTACGCAGGCTCCAAGCCCAACTGCCGCTCGCATGCTTCCATAATTTCCAACTCGCGGAGGTGGAAGCGCTCACGCATGTGGAAGAGACGGAAGGCCAGCTGCACACGCATAGCAGACTCTTCCTCCACGAGCCGCTGACGCCCAGCCACCTCCCAAAAGAGCATCAAATGTTCTCGAAGCGTCATGCGAATGATTCCACTACGCTCGCTGTTCTCCGACATGTGTAGTTGACAGCGATAGTGCTGCTCGTGCAGGTCGAGATGTTTGAAGACCGTGTGACCGGAGATGCGACCGCACACAACAGCGTGCGGCATCACGGCGCCATACAAAAGCGGAAAACGCTCCACTTGCTCCTTGAGGCGAAGGTGCGCGACGAGCTGGGTGTACTGCGTACACAGTTGCAGCACTTCAACAGCGGTACGGAACAGGGTCTCCGTAGAGACCACCATACCTGCAAAGAGTTGTTGCTGCGCCTCCCACCACTCAACTGTAATGTCACCGCGAGAAATCTCCTCTTGCATCCACAACCGTTTTCGCTGCTCCAGTTGCCTCATCTTGCGGCCCTTGTAGCTCCACACCCAGCGCAGCAGGAATTGCTTGAGTGGTGCTGTTCCCACAACCATGCCGCGGTGTACGTAGGCGTACAAGTCCCGCACACGTTCGAAGCAGGCGGATTCCTCTGCCAACATGTGGCCACGGCGTATATTCTCCAAGAGGTCAAGTTCCCTGCAACCGGCTGCTGCTGCTGGATGTGGCATCCCTTCCGCTGCATGCGGAGGCAGTGGTATCTTGCGAAGTGCCTCGTCCCTCTCTTCCTCAACAATCCTTTGGCGACTGACACACTCGTCACGCAGCAGCATCGGAACGAGCGTGGCAAATTCTCGTGGCCGAAGACGCAGCCACTGTTGCTCCCGCTCGTGTGGTGGATCCATGATGATATCGCGGTCTATTGATCGGCCAGTCAAGTAACCTTCTAGCCCTGTGTTCATTACGGTTGTCGACAGAACTGGGGGCGATTGGCATTTCTGTCCCTCATCCGCGTAGAACCGCATCTCACTGGTGTCTTGAGGGAGTTCTGAGACCGCCGAAAAGGATTGCGTGTTTCTAGTTGAATGCACCAGCCCCTTGGCATGCATACTGTGACTCTTATCATCGGGTGAGGAGAGACGTGACGGACCTTTGCAGCTTCTAGTGCTGCTGCCGCCGTCCAGCAAGTAATTCAGCTGGACCATCGCCGAGTCTGACCACAGCGGGTGATCACTTCGCCGAATCACGCTGCGCACGCTGTACTGGGGGATATTCCACACCGGCACGACCGGTTCTCTGGGGACCAAGATGGGGACCACCTCCGCGGCACTCATGCACACCGCACTGCTTCCCCTACCACGCTGAATGTGCGGCAGCGCGACCGTTATGGAGGTGGCTGTTGTATGCCCCCCATCTACCCCATAGCCGGTAGTGGAACTCGCAAGAGGAGGAAGTTGCCGCGGGTTGTGCGGAACTGTCTCGTGAAGAACGCTGATCCTCGCGGAGTCAGTTTCAACCTCAGCAAACGGCACGAGGGAGCGCTGTTGTTGTTCCTGTGACGGCGCCCGTGGCCCGGGCCAAGAGGCCGCGTGATTCCGCGGTGCCTCCCGCCTGTTCATGCTGCAGCAGCCAGAAGTATGTGTGCGTGTGTGTGT
>NW_008826006.1:0-15504 GCF_000691245.1 Trypanosoma grayi
GTGATGAATTGCCGTTTCTTCCCCTCTGCCTTCCTCTTCCTTTATGGACCCAAGGAGCGAGCGACACCAAACGCTCATATTCTCACATACCTACACACACACACACACACACACCCACATAAACAGCGGAAAGAAGAAATCCTTTTTCGTGGCGTAGGGCGACGAGATGACGGAGATTGACCTGTCCTACGGAGACCTCGACACTAAAACACTTGCATCTGTGGTGACAGATCATGCCAGCGTCGTTTCTCTGGATCTATCGGGGAACCAAATCCCGGCGGAGGCGTTGATTGAGATTGTCGATACACATATTTGTCGGATGGTAAACCTGGAAACACTGGATCTGAAGGCTAACAAGATAGGCCCACGTGGCGCGGAACACCTTTGTAAGGCCCTCATACAGCACTGTCCCAAACTGCGGTATCTGGACTTGAATGAGAACGGTATCTTGAACGAAGCACTTTTCCATTTGGCTTATCTACTCCAGGGGAACCGTATTGAGTCCCTGCTATTGGTGTCGAACCATTTGACGCCGCGAGGCATTCCGACACTCTGCGACGGCCTTCTTTTGAACAGACACATTCGGGAATTGGTGCTGGCATTCAACGTCCTGGGTGACACGGGCGCTTCCACCATAGCAAAGGCCTTGGCGGATCACCCGTCGCTGCAGTTGCTGGACATCAGCGATAACCGCATCAGCGATTTGGGGGCAGTGGACATAGCGGAACACCTCATTCTCTCGCCGCTATCGCACCTGGATTCCCTCAACCTCTCTGTTAATTCCATCGGCGACGTTGGTTTCACCGCCATAGCCGAGGCGGTGGCGCGAACGCGAAACAGGCGACTGAGGCATCTGGATCTTGGCTGTAACGCGGAGGTCGGTCCGATGGGCCGAAGAGCGTTGATTGCACACGTGGCCTCCATGAGACATCTGAAATCGTTAGGCTTATGCTCGTGTAACCTCTCCGACGAGGATGCGCTGAGCCTTACGGTGGCAGTGTTGTGTGACGGCTGTGGGATTACATCTATTGAAGGGTTCAACAACCCCGAGATGCTGCCAAAGACTGAGAGGGCGTTAGATGAGGCTTTAAAACTAAAGAGGATTAAACGACTAAGCGATAAAAAACGCGAGTGCCAATATAGTCTCGTCGCCAGCATCGTGCTTGGAGCCGCTGTGGTGGTTGGCATCAGAGTGGCGCTTCGTCACTGGTGGCGTTAAGACGCAACTTAATGTATGAAGTATGGCGTGTTACGTGCTGTGGTTTTTCTTCTTGACTCACTTATCATTATTGGTGCGTGCGGCAGCGCTTCTTCTTTAACCTCTTGTCCATCGACTTGATCGGCGTCAGCGGATCGGACTACGTAGATATCTCTACCCTCATCTCTCATTGTGAGTGGATGATTGGCGGAGGCCTCTCAGCGAGATGTGCCTACCCCCCAGCGACATGCCTTTTCCCTGCGTTCATTTCTATCAGTCTTTACTTCTTTTTTTTGTAAATTGTATTTATTGATCTATTATTTGGTCTTCTTCGCGCTGCTGCGCCTAGTTCGTTTTCTCAACACTGGCAACACACGTGTTATAATGGCAAATCCGTACGAACAGCGCGATGACCCCTTCAAGGAACGGCCCTCCGACTCGTCCCGCACGTCGTCCCCTGCACCCACCCGCGCAAGCCCCGCCTCACCAGCGAAGCTACCGCCACACACCACCATGATCACACCGTTGACACAGCCGCAGACGGCCTACGCCCCAGGCGCACAGACAAGTCGATCTGGGCAGCCGCAGGGTTCCACGGGTGGTGCACCGCAGCCGTACAACCCTCAGCCTGCGTTCTACGGCGGAGCATCTTCCCCGGCCTCACCAACTCCGCCACCGCCTCCTCCGCCAACATCTCCTGCCACACAGTACGCTGCAGCGTTGCCGTCTCAGCCCGAGCCACAGCAGGAGCTGCTTGCATCAACGTCGAAGTTTTGGACTATTGAGTTTTACCAGCAATTTTTTGATGTCGATACTCGTCTTGTGCTGCTGCGTATGAGCAATACTATGGTGCCAATCAATCCCCCAGATTTCTTGATGGATCGTGATTGGCGCAACAGTGCCGCAGAAGTACCCTCGTATGAGCTGCGGGAAGCAGGTGTCACGCTATCGCGCAAACCGGATCTCTACGGCCCATTTTGGATCTGTACAACCCTCTGGATGACACTTGGTATAGTGAGTAACATCATGAGTAAAATTGCATTTAGCCACAACACAAGCAACAGTGGAGAGAAATGGGGATACGACTTTACAATGGCATCCATAGCGTCCATTGTTATCTACCTCTACTGCTTCGGTCTTGGATGCATTACTTGGGGGTTGATGAAATACAAAGAGCTTCCGGTTGCGTTGTTAGACACGATCTGCCTCTACGGTTATAGCATGTTTATCTTCCTTCCCGTGACAATCCTTTGCACGATTCCTGTCTCTCCACTCCAATGGATAGTCGTCATGGTGGGAGGTGTGTGGTCAACGGCCTTCCTACTCATCAACTTTTGGCATCTTTGGAGAGCTACACTGAGCGGTGCATGGTTTATGGGAATCGTGACCTTCGTGGGCGCTTTCCATATGTTGCTGACGATGTCGTTCAAGTTCTACTTCTTGAACTACAAGTTTTAGCGGGTCGTTGCGTCTCTTTTGTTGGTTTAGGCTGTAAAGAAAAGGAATAGAAAAAGAAAGCGCTGTTGAGAATATGCTTGCTTGTGTTGTCTGTGTGTGTCTGTGTGTTTGTGTTTCTTGATTTGCCAGGCTACGCAGGAGATACGCCAGCCTGCATTGCTGTCTCTTCTGTTTCTTTTATTATTATTATTATTATTATTATTATTATTATTATTATTCGGAGCCTCTTCTTCCTTGTCATCTTTTTTTGTTTGACTCGACCGCAATCAAGAATTGGACTCTTTGCGTCATTTAATAATGCGTCCCGTTGTTGTGGTTCTGCTGCACGAGGAATCCGACACGCCGGCGTACATGGCGGTCTATCTTGCGCAGAGGGGGATCGACTTCGTTGTCTTCCAGTTCTGGAAGGACGACATGGTGCACATGGTGCCCGTGTCAGTCGACACCCCTGTTAGGTGCATCAAGGTGGACAACGCCCCCCACCGGTTCATGCCTGTTCCGGCGACGTGTACAGAGGGGGAGGTCTGCCGCGTTCGCGGGGTTGCAAGCTTTGGTGGCTCAATGAGTGTCAACGACGATCGCCCACATTACGAGCCTATCCTACATCTGATGCGGTCGTGCATCCATACACGTACCCCCGTCATTGGCCACTGCTTGGGTGCACAGCTGCTGTCCTGCTCCCTCGGTGGGACCGTGCAGTCCTCGGAAAATATCGAGGTCGGTTGGATGGACCTGGAGGTCGAGAACAACGGCACGGATGGCGTCAAGGATTGGTTTGGAGGCCGGAAGACTATTAATGTGTTTCAGATCCACACAGAGAGCTTCTCTATTCCCCAGGGGGCCAGGCGGATTGTGAGGGGGAAGTACTGCACGAATCAGGCCTACCAAGTGGGCGATCAGTACGCGCTGGGGATGCAGTTCCACCCGGAGGTTGACGAGGAGAAGGTGAAGGGACTGGTGGCACCAACGTTTCCGTCTCTCCACACGTGCGAAGAAATTGCGGCGATGTCAAAGGAGAAAGCTGCACGCTTGTCACCTGCTGCAATGACCCGTGATGCTATCGCCAATTGTCTGCGGGAGGGTCGCATCGAACAGAATCGTCCCCTAGCGGACAGTATATACGACGTGTGGTGCTCTGGATTTCTGTTTTAGGCCACGCTTTGAACCATTCAAACATTGATATATTTACTCAAAATAAGGAAATTATAGATGACACATGCACCACTGCCTGTTTGCGCATTCTTCATTTTTTTTTTTTTTCCTCTGGCGTAGGCTTTAGTAACCACGCAGACTCTCTTCTCTCCACCCGCTTCTGCCACGACACCCACACAGCGAGATAGAGAGAAAGAGAAAGAGGAAGGGAGAGATTGTGCGTGTTTGGGTTCGTGACAGGGGACTGGGGCATATAATAAAAAGACGTCTGGGTGAATTCTATGGGAGCCATACACTCGGCAGCTTCTCAAGGGGTCCTTTCTTAATTTTGTTGTTGTTGTTGCTGTTGCAGGTGCGAGTCCATTTTTCACTCATTGGTGTGACTTTCGCCGCTGCATTAACACGCTCCATTCATAAGGCTTACTTGCTAAAATTTCCAATCGGCTTTGAACAGCCTTTGTTGCACCTTGATTTCGGGAGAAAAGGGTGAGGCGACTTGACATTCTTCACTGTATTTGTTGTTCTATTTTTGTACCCTGACTCCCACTCTTACCATCTTCTATTCCTAGATGAATTCCTTCGGCACGAGTGTGCCTGCACTTTTTGCATGTTGTTCTCTCTGCGGCTAGCCGCCACGGTGGCGATGCGGCGATTTGGCGCAGACCCCGCACCGTGCCTCTGCGCGTGCCTGTCAAATGTCTGCAAGGAGGCGGCAAGCGGGGCGCCCCAGCCGGCTGCGGCAGCCGCGCCAGTAGTGGGGGGACGAACAACCCCAGCGGCTGCCCGAGTGCCTAAAAAGACGAGAAACAAAGTGGGAGAGACCAAGGCGATTAAGCAGGAGACTCCACGTGCCCCGCGCACAAAACTTGACATCCCGGCGGCATACACTTCGTATCACAGCACCGTTCCCTTTAGCGACTTCAAGGAACGCTACGGCTCCTTGGCCCCTGGCGAGAAGGCTCTTCAGACAACGGTGCGTGTCGCAGGACGTGTCATCAGCATGCGAGATATGGGAAAGATTTTCTTTGCCACGGTTCGCTCGGACGCGACGGAGCTGCAGGTTGTGGCCCAAGTGGGTGAGAACTTCACTCACGAGGGCCTTAAAAGGCTGAAGGTGTCAATACGGGTTGGAGATATCATTGGCGCGGAGGGAGTCCCGTGCCGCATGCAGAAGGGTGAACTCTCTCTTGCGGCGTCCAGTGTCCTTGTGCTTAGCCCCTATGTCTGCACGGACCAAGTGGTGTGTCCCGACCTGCGCGGCTTCACACAGTTGCAGGACAATGACATCAGATACCGCTACCGTTTTGTCGACATGATGACCAACGTAGGCGTCATCGACACAATTAAGAAGCGGCATGCAGTCCTGCAGGCTCTGCGCGAGTACCTCAACGAGCGGAATTTCGTGGAGGTGGAGACGCCAATTCTCCACACAGTAGCATCTGGGGCGAACGCCAAGCCATTCGTGACGTACCACAACGCCAACGCCACGGATTTGTTCCTACGGGTGGCGCCAGAACTGCACCTGAAACAGTGTATTGTTGGAGGAATGGAACGCGTCTATGAGATTGGAAAGGTTTTTCGAAACGAGGATGCCGACCGCAGCCACAACCCAGAGTTCACGAGCTGTGAGTTTTATGCGGCGTACCACAACTACGAGGACCTTATGCCCATGACGGAGGGCATACTGCGCCACCTGGCGATGCGTTCCAACGGAACATCCGTAGTTGAAGTTCGCTCAGAGCACACAAATGAGGTGGTCACGATTGACTTGAGTAAACCGTTTCACCGTGTGAGTGTGTACGACGAGATTCAGAGGGCGGCGGGTGTCGACCTTCCCCCGCCGAACGAGCTGAACACGCCTAGGGGGCTCGCGTACATGTCCGCAATTATGCTGCGCCACGATATTCCGTTGCCATCGGTGCGAACGGCGTCGAAAATGTTTGACAAACTCATCGACTTCTTTATTACCGAGCGAGTAGTGGAGCCGACGTTTCTGATGGACCACCCGCTGTTTATGAGTCCCCTCGCAAAGGAGCATGCATCGAGGCCAGGACTGGCGGAGCGGTTTGAGCTCTTTATCAACGGCGTGGAGTATTGCAATGCGTACAGCGAGCTCAACGACCCACAGGAGCAGTATTACCGCTTCCAACAGCAGCTCGTGGACCGGCAATGCGGCGATGAAGAGGCCATGCCGCTAGACGAGACATTTCTAAAGTCGCTGCAGGTGGGACTCCCTCCCACCGCTGGATGGGGTATGGGAATCGACCGCGTCGTGATGCTTCTCACAAACTCTACTACTATTCGTGATGGCATCATATTTCCTTTGTTACGGCACGATGCTCGATCTCATGACTCTAGGCGGCGCCACAAAACGGCGAGCTTCTTTGATTTCAACCAGCAGATGACGCTGTTCTGTCTCAGCGGTGTGGAGCAGGAGATGAAACGGTGCGGACTTCCCGAGGAGTCGTGTGCTCGTATTCGTGAAATGCGGAAGATGATCATGGAATTAGGGCAGCGCTGTGAGACCCACAATGCGTCAATGACAGGATGCCGCTGGACAGAGTGGCGATTAGGATTAACACTGGCGATAATACGTCTTTTCTGCGGGGCGCCGAGGTTGTGATGTATTCCTTTTTTTGATTTTTTTTTTTTTTGGGTGGTGGGGGATATTCGAGTGGCATTTGCCGGTGGTGAAGGTTGCGGTTGCTTCTTTTCCAGCCGTCGCGTCGCTTACGCGCCCCGTTCTCCCGCTGCCGTGCTGAGTCTGCTCCTTCCGTGGTGGTGGTGGTGGTGGTGGCGGTGGCGCCATCGCGCTGCTGACGGCGCAGGTAGGATCGGCCCACCGGCCCCATTCAGCGTCTTGGACGACCTTTGCACGGCATTTATCAATTGCACATTATTTTCTCTTGCTGGTTATTTCTTTCTCCTTTTTTTTTTATTGGCTTACTTTGCTGCTTCTTCACACGGTGCAACTTCTATTGAGGTCATATACAAGCTTTCTTATCAAACGAGCAATGCAGAGGGACCGCCAGAGAGACGTGTATAAGGATATTAAGTGGAACGGGTGGGGGGAGAAGGATGCGGCGCTAAGATATGATGCGGAGGCCAACGTCGTCTACCATTTGAATGGAAAGCCCATGAAGAAAGTTCTGGACTTTTTGCAAAAGGAAGTGCTCCACAAGAGTGGTACTGCCACTCTGGTGCGGTCTCCTGGACTTACAGAGGAAGAGGCGTTAAAGTGCCTTCCACAGCCTACTATCAACCAGGCGTTTCTTCAAGAGCTGCGTCGGGGCTTGTCGGAGGACCAGATTCACATGGATGGCCTTAGCCGCCTCACACACATTTTCGGAAAGAACTACAGAGATCTCTGGCGTCTTCGCAGAGGTATGATTGACCGTTCGCCTGATGCAATTGTTCTACCTGCCTCCCACGAGGATTGCGTGAAGATTGTGGAACAGGCTCATAAGCATAATGTTGCCCTTATTCCCTTTGGGGGTGGGACAAACGTCACAGGCGGGGTGGAACCCAATCCCTTCGAAACAAAGCGTATGGTTGTCTCCGTTGATATGCGCCGAATGGGGCGTTTGCTTTCGGTTGACAAGGAATCGGGCATCGCCGTTTTTGAGGCTGGGGCGCTGGGACCTGATATGGACGAGCAGCTCGCCCCCCACGGCTTCATGGTTGGCCACGATCCGGACAGCTATGTCCACTCCACTCTTGGTGGGTGGATTGGTGCGCGTGGCAGCGGTGCGATGTCCAACAAGTACGGCGACATTGAGAACATGGTTCTTGCAATGAAGGTGGCGACACCTATTGGTGTCGTAGAGACCCCCATCACGTCGCGTCCTTGTGGTGTGGACCTCAATGCCATGTTCATTGGCTCAGAAGGGTCATTTGGAATTATCACGGAGGCCACTATCAAAGTCGAGCGCATTCCTGAGGTCAGGCATTACGAAGGCTGGTTGTTCCCTTCCTTTGAGGCCGCCTTCTCTGCTTTCCACACATGCACGCGAAAAGGAATTCACCCCTGCACGATGCGACTGTACGATGAAGACGACACTCGCCTAAGCTTTGCTGCGAGCACTGATAACAGTGTCGTCAAGTCATTTATCAGCAAGGGGATCCAGAAATACCTTGAAACCGTGAAGGGGTGGGACATGCGCAAGTTATCTTTGGTTGTCGTCGGCTTCGAGGGGTCCAAGGCGCAGACGGACTGCCAAAGGCGTGAGCTGTCGAGCACATTCAAAAAATTCACCGCCATCTGTGTGGGCCCGGGGGCCGGGGCTTCTTGGCAGGAGAAGAAGTACGACTTGCCGTACCTGCGCGACTTTACGCTGGCCCACTCGTACTGGGCGGATGTCTTTGAGACGAGTGTCATCTACTCTGAGGCCATTGGCTGCTGGCGCGCCGTGAAGGACGCATTCAAGACCGTCATGAAAGAAAATGGGAAAACAGGCTGGATAGGCTGCCACACGGCCCATCAGTACCGCTTTGGATGCTGCCTCTACTTTACATTTGTCGGTGCACAGCATGATGAAAACGACATGAAGCTGTTTTTGCAGATCAAGGAGCGTGCCATGGAAGCGATGCTGAAGCACAGGGGGAACTTGACTCATCACCACGGCATCGGCTACGAGCACGTTCCCTGGATGCAGCGCTACAATGGAAAAGTCGGGCTAGAAGTGATTATGCGGTTTAAGAATTCGCTTGACCCTAAAAACGTATGCAACCCGGGAAAGTTGCTCCCTTCCATCCGTGCGGAAAAGGAAACCCCGCAAGCAGCTGAAGCACGACAGCGTCGTGAGATGATGTTTGACAAGATGGGTGTTCCAGGAGCAGTGCAAGCTCACTTGTAGCGCCTTGTAGACGTTGTTTAAAGCCCTACTTCAGGTTCTGCATTAACAAAAAAAAAACGTATTATCTGGGAGTATTCTTGTGGTTCGTATTTTCGATTCCATCGTATAGCTGATGATAGTGTTGCCTTTCTCTCTCTCTCTCTCTCTCTGTCTTCCACCGTTCCCCAAGCCCTTTGCTTCTCTTTTTTCTTCTTCTTCCTTTCTTCCTCTCCCCCCTCACCTCCGCACGACCCAACCTGTGTTCACACCCAAATGGGACGAGATGCCGTTTTTGCAGAGATTGCTGAGCGATTGGTGCGTCGAGGAGATGAACGCGCAGTGTGCTCATGGTACGCCGCCCATCCGATGTCCGGGATTGCGGTTATTTCAACCCCATCGAATGATCGAATAGCTGGTAGGCGTTTCCCGTCGCTGGACGCCACGGGCAACATTAGGGTCAGCATACGGATTTCGCGTAGTGGTATGGAACTGAACACCAGCCTCAATACAGAGCCTGTCCGTGCCGCCGTCTCTCAGGTCGCACTTCTGTCAGCTCTGACGAAGCGCCCCGTACGTCTGCACATCACATGTACAAATGTCCAGATTCTGGAAGAGCTGCTTGTTCTCCTGCAGGATGCGTCGCATGGCCTCCTTCTGGTGGAGGTTGAGTTGCTGCAAACGACTGAATTTAGTGCCCTGTTGGGTCGTCACAGACGTCGTACGGGACGAGTGCTGGAAGCTCTTCGTACTGTGGAACACCTTATTTTGGAGGGATCGCGCGATGTAGACGCCAAGTTGGCTGGCATTCATGAATTGGAGAGGCTGAAACGACTGGACATTGCGGGAATGCAGTTGTGTTCATTGGCACCGTTGCGTGGGATGCACACCTTGTCGGACATCGACGTGAGCGTCACAGCAATTACTGACGTTGACATCCACATATTGGGCCAACTTCCCCACCTGCGTCGGATTATCGTTGACAGCTGTGCTGGACTGAAGAGCCTGGACCCGCTGGGTCGTCACCCCTCGTTGCGGTGCGTTTCAGCCGTTAGATGTGTACATCTTCGCCTGGTGCGCGCCCTAACTACGATATCAACACTCGACTACGTAGATCTCTCGTACACAGCGGTAAGGCCCGAGGATTTGGCGCGGTGCGTGGAAGGGCTTGGGTCAGTACGCAGTCTCGCGTTGAGTGGGCTGCGCCTCGCTGAGGTGCGGGGGTGGGCGGGCGCCTGCTGGCAGTGGCGGCGCCTCTCACTCATGGAGGTGTGTGCTGCAGGGTTTGGGTGGATCGTAGCGGCACCTTACCTGCGCCATCTCGTCTTAAATGGAACAGAAGTCACGGAAAAGCAGTTGGTTGGCATCTGCGCATCGCTGCCGCACCTAGAGCTGCTCTCTGTGAGTAGGTGCCTTTTTCTGCGCACGTCTTTGTCATTTGCTTTGGACATGGAGTACATGCACGCGGTGCTGATCTCGCGCCACAGTTTGGCGGAGAGTAATGCCATCGCTCTGTTAAAGGAGCGCGGTGTGGTGTGTGAGGTGGACTGAAGCGGCAGGTCATAGGTTGCCAAGCACGGAGGTGCGCATGGTAACAAAAAAAAGGGGGGTATGGGGGTGTGGAACATTCCTCTTGTTGTTGTTGTTGTTCCTTCCGTCTTTTTATTTCTTCCTTTCTTATTCTTTTTTTTTTTGTTTTGGTTGTTGCGGTTGTCTACCTCTTCTTTCTCAGCCAACAAGGAACTCCTTTCTTACCTTAACTGCTCCCTGCGCCCTGTGAAGGATGCTCAGCTGCGCGACTGCCAATGTCTACAGGGAATGCTGCGCAACCTACGTGGTGAAGCCGAACAAGGATGTACTTGAGCAGATAGATAGACCCGATTTTTTCACAATTAAGCAGATTGATGTGTCCAGGACGTTCTTGGGCGAGCTGGGGGTTAGAGCCTTGTTGGACTTCGTTGGTACTCACGCGGGAATCCAGAGACTCATCTTGGTGAAGAACGATGTTGATGCTGCTTGTGTTGAACAGCTGTGCCATGTCCTGCGCAACAGTCCCTCTCTTTACTACGTCGATCTATCAGAGAACCCAATGTCCACGCCATCGGCGCGTCTACTTTGGGAAACTGCAAGGACTGTGCCAACTGTGAGGGAGATTAAGGTGGAAAAGTGTGGTGTAAGCGAGGAGTGGCTGCACCGTCTCGAACGCTGTTGCAAAGCCAATGATGAACTTCAAAGGCTTGGATTCCACTATTACGGGCCGGAACGACGTTTGTGGGCGTGGGAGACAGTGTTTGTCCTCGTGCTCGGGCCACCTCACATTGCGGAGAAGTATTGCGCAGACATCTTGCCATCTGTTGGTAGCTTTGCCTCCAGGCTCCGGCTTCGTATTGCTCCGCTTACCATTAGTGAAGAGGACCCACCAGATGTTGTTCTAAACAAAGTCCAACGGTGCAGGGAGTCGCGCAACTACTCGTTGAGTTGGTGTGTCGCCCTTATTGAGAGTCAGGGGCGGTGGCGCAACTCTGACCTCGCCGCCCTGACAACTGTGTTGCGTCAAGAGGTGCCTGTGGTACCACCATTGCGGAATAAACTTGGCGCCCTACGTGATCCGATGTACAAATGCGCCAAGCACGTTTTCCTATACGACGTGACGCGCCTCCAGAAGACGGAGCTGCAAGAGGGGGGCGTATTGACAATTCCGCCAACCATGTGGATTCCGTCTATAGGCCTTGATGTGGTGGATGGCGTTCGCCTTCCACCCGCTTTGGCACTGACGAGCGAAAGCAGTTGGCGCGTGTGCTGTCAGAGTGAACTTTACACATCCCTTCACACTATCTTCTCAGAGCGTCCACGCCCGATCGAAATAGTCTCAAAGGAGGAGCAGAATGATGAACAGTTGGAGGAGATGATTGAGCGGGACAAGGATCTGGGTTCTCTGCATCCAAGGTGTAAGAACGTTGTGGAGTATGTCGAGTCAGCCGCCGGACTGGCGTCTGCCCCTCTTATTCTCTACGGTGCTGGCATGCTCGGCAAGTCTAAGATCCTTTCATGGGCTGCATCAACGTACTCTGCAGCGGAGTCTCTCCGGGTTGTTCTGTATCGTGCAAGCCGCGAAAATCCGAGCATTGTTGCATTCTTGTATCGCCTATTACGTGTTTTCTCAAAATCACCAAGACGCTCGTACCGAAGTGTGAGGGAGCTGGCTGTTGCTGTTCGTGAAGCCATATGTAGCTATGAAGGGGTGATGGTGCTNTTACTTGTTTCTAGCATCGACTGCCTGGACAGCTGTGGCAGCAGAGAGTCCCTGGCACTGGAATGGCTTCCCTCAAGCTTGCCACCAACTGTGCGACTAATTGTAACGTTACGCACTGAGAGCCCTCTTCTTGCTGTGTTTCGAAAACGCCTGCCTCAACCGTACGAGGTACTCATAACGCCATTTCCGAAACACGTGAGAGCAGAGCTTTTCTTGAAAGAGCTTCAGCGTCGGAGCATTGGCGTGGACACCACGGACGGCAGCAGCAGCGACGGCCGCTCATTAGAACCCACAAAGGCATTGGAAGGTGCTTTTCTACAGAAGGGCGGTTCTGATAATACATCCTTCGCCGCATACACCGCTTCATTTCTTCAGCGCCTGCCGGAAGATTTGGCTGAACAGGACATCGCGTTTCTTGTCACCAAGGAGGTACCTGACACCGACCATGAGATTCTTATTTCGTTACTAAAGCGGTACGAAGCATTAAGCAGCCCGTCTACGGTGCAGTATGCCATGTTAAGCCTCACGGCAGCACCGTTGCCCATCTCTGAACTGGTGTACATTTGCGAAGAACTCGGGCCTTGCACACGGCACAAGACGCTGCCTGTTCTCCTCTTGATGTCGGATGATGGACTCGTGACGGTGACGGCTGACTCCACAATTCACTTGTCAGGCATGGATGTACGCCAGGCAGTCGCCTCACTCTACGGGGATATGCAAGACACTGTCAGTGTGCTTGTGGAAACACACCTCTATCGTCTTGTCATGACACAGAGCCCGGATATGTCCTTTTGTTTCAGGCAATTGGGCCCCCTCATGATGGCGAATGGTAGCTTTGACGCTGCGAATAGCCTCGTCTTGGACACAACTATCATGGACGCACTTTTACGCCGTGAAGGAGAGAATTGTACCTACGTCATCGACTTTATTTTCCACCTTATAAATGCCCGCGAACTCTTGATAGAGCTGGGTGATAGTGAAGTTGATTCGCTAGGACAAAGCATTCGCCATCTCAGCGGTGCGGCTTTGCGAAATGCACTGAAATGCATTCAATCGTACGACGGATTTTTCTTTCAGTCGGCGTTGTTGTCCTCCGACACATCACCATACCACATGCGGGCCATTGAGGCTACAGAAGTCCCATACACTGTACTTGTTCCACTGAATCGCGGTGCCGAAGATGTCGCGGCCCACTCGCTGGAGTTTAAGCTGGCCCCGGTGCATTGCCATGTGCGGGGTGAGTATCTAGCGGTGACGACAGCACAGGAAGTGGCGGTGTACTCTACGTCGGATTTTCAAAAGGCAGTGGCTCGATCATATATGCCCTTTGAGCTGAATCAGAACCTTCGTGGGGCGCTTATTGCTGCTGGGACCCGTGTCGTGGTGATCGGCGACGGGCAATTGTTGCTGTGGGACTTTGCGGGCCACTCTTTCACACTACTTGAGGATACAGCCTCGTCTTTATCCGAAAACGCACTGGACCCTTTTGGACTCAATCTCGTTGTGCGTCACCCATCGCGTGAACACATGTCTATCATTGACGTATCAAAGAAAAAAGTGGCTTCAGAGCTTCCATCTGTTGGGACACCTGTTCGCGAGGCTCTCTTCTGTGGCAACAACATTCTTGCCCTAGCCCTATACGATTTGTTCTTGATTCGAGATGATGAAATAGTTAAACTTTCGCACTCTGCTGTAGTTCGAGGCGTTGGATTTTCTAGCGACGGTCGCCTTATTGCCAGTTGCGTGAATGATGATCTTTGGATTTGGTCTGGCGCCGGTGATTTGATTCACATCATAGACGCCGGGTTGACACCACTTGAAGACCTTCATTTTAACATGAGTGGCACTTTACTGCTTTCGTGGCAGAGTGAGGGGATTAAGTTGTGGCAGTCGCTTACTGGTAAGTGCATTGCAACACTGGAGTCGTGCTTTGACGAAGAGGTTTCTTTTGCGTGCTTTTCCGAGGATGATTCGTATATTGTTGGACGGTGTGGCCCACAGATTTGTGTTTGGAACTCACACAGCTGTCAGCCGATAGGGGCTTTTGTGTGCAGCTCAGGGTACTTTACATTCGTACAACAGCGTAATGAAATGGTCATTGCTGCGACCTCCAAAAATGAGCTGAAGGTGTGGAATTTCGGTGACAACCCTATTCCGTCCATTCAGACGGCAAAAGAGAAGATGATTACTACTATGTGGCGTAAAAGCGCCAAATTGTCGCGTAATCCTATCGTCTGGCTGGATGTTAATTCAACTGGGACAATTCTCGCCGCTGCTGATAAGGATGGGAACCTGATTCTTCAGCCAATGAGTGGCGCTGCACGGCTAGACTGCAACATCACAAATGCTGAGAGTATGGCATTCCTGGGTGATGTAATTGTTTTCACTGTGAAGGGAAAAGGTAGCTGTTTTTTCTACAGAAGTTTAAACCAGAACGCCACCATTGCTGAGGTGCCGTTGCCAAGGGATGCCACAATAACCGCAGTGCTGGAACTCGTGACGGCGAGGGATGGAGGGTCCATCGCGGTGATATCAAATGCTGAGGGACAGTCCGTGATTTACGTCTACAACGTTGATGATTGGTCTCTGACGAATCAATTTATCGGACATTCCGGACGCATTGCTTGGGCATTTTTTGCCGGTGATTTCCTCTTAAGTTCGTCGGACGATCGCACGCTTCGTCTTTGGAGCCTTGTAAAGCATGCGGAGAGGACCTCGTATTTACACGACTGTCATATAGCGGCAGTGACAACAGGACCCTCGAAGACACTGTTTTTCATCGATAATCAGTTACGGTTGTTTCATGTACATGTGGAGAATATCAATTCTTCAACACACGCACACTTTGTGGTGGAGGAGGTGGAACTGACACCGGTTATTCCAGCCACCGTCAAGGTGAGGCAAGCAACACTCGTTTCGGATTTGCTCGTTATGTCAACTGAGGATGGTTCAGTCTACTTGGTAGATCTTCGCCAAGGTGGGTCGGTTAGCAGGTTGCCAGACTACAAGTGCCTCTATGCTGCCTCAACATGCGACGCGTCCGGGACGTATGTCATGACTGCCCATACTACTGGTGAAGTTGTCTTGCACCAAGTTCGCTTTGCTGAGTAAATGTAATACAAAAAGAAACCTGTTCGATGACTCTACAAAGCTACAACCTCCAATCGCTTGTAAAGCGGTAGTGGTGGGGATGTTTCTGTTCTTTTTTTTTCGTCTTTTTTTTGTCGCTATTTCTCTCTCCCTCTCTTTTGTTTTTTTTCTTCATCTGTTTGCATGGATCCACCCGTCTTTTGTACTCCACCATCTGTTTTGCTCGCCTCGAACAACACGAATAGGTATTTGCCACAAGCATACGAAAGAGCGTGTGAACGGAACGAAAGGAAACAGAGGGAAATATGCGACGGAACGATTTTGAGCGTCGACGCCTGCGTGATCTGTACGATCGGAATACCCGTCGGGTCCGGGCACTGGCAGAGGCGCGTGATGGGCGCAGGATGGACAGGGCCGACGACATGGCGGCGCCGCGCCGTTTCGTCGTGAGTGAGAACCGCAGCCGTCTCGAGGGTTTCGGCCGCGGCGGCTACCAGGTGCAGGTGAGCCACCGCCGTGGG
>NW_008826007.1:0-911 GCF_000691245.1 Trypanosoma grayi
GACAATTAAGAGAATACCAACGGAAAAACAGAGACAAGGTGACGAAATTGGCGCATGAAAACGCGACACGGCGCAGAAGCGCGACAGGCACAACAGTAAGAAACAGGCTTCGCTCTTGCCGGAGGAATGAAGGAGAAAAACTCAGAAGCACAAGGGGAACACATAAGGAAAGGAAAAGAACCAGGAAACACCATACACCAGTGAAAAGACTGCTGCTGTGCTTAGAATGAACCGCAGCAGCTCCTCTTCTTTTCTGTCTCACGGTGTGCCGGACGCCCGTTGCGTCCGGTGACGCCGCTACGAGATCCCTCCACCGTCAGGGTTGTATTTCGCGCCACATACGTTGCGAGTTGCTGAAATACCTCCGATATGTTCGTGTTGTCCTTCGCGCTTGTTTCCAGATAGCAAAAACAGTTGTGACTCCGTGCCCACGCATCCGCCTCGCTGCGCTCAATCTGCCGGTGGCTCCCAAGTGCAATGCCGCCATCCTGCACGTCACTGCGCTGCACGAGGTCGAGCTTGCAGCCAACCAGAATAACAGGCGGCATTTCGGAGCAGTTTGCCTTGAGGCGGTTGTACCAGGCGTCGAGGCCCTCAAAGGAGGTGCGGTTGGTCAGATCAAAGCAGAGCATGACGCCGTTGCAGTTGCGGTAGAACGCAGTTGTAAGAGTAACGAAGCGATCTTGGCCGGATGTGTCCCAGACCTGCAGCCTCACAGAGCGTGAAGGCTTCCCTAGCGTGGTGCTGTGGCAGTACTTGAAATCTACACCGATCGTCGGGACGATGTCATCGTAGAAGACACCGTCGCAGTACCGCGACGACACGTTGCTCTTTCCGACACCAACATCGCCAATGACTATGATCTTGTACGCGAGCTCTTCCTCCATGAAGAGTGACTACTCTAGTTAAAA
>NW_008826007.1:930-15498 GCF_000691245.1 Trypanosoma grayi
GGGGGGGGGGGAAACAAAAGGAGGGGAAGAGAAAACCAGAGCAAACACGCAATGGGGTAGGAATGTATACACACTAACACACACGTCTGTATTGTACGGAGCGACCACCCGCTCCTTGCGCCTCACCAGGGAGGCGGTGAGGCGCGTCATCTATACCACGTGGGGTGCATCTCCTCCAGCTGCTCCCGCAGGCACCGCACCCGCGGCGCCTTGTACGGGGGCTCGCGCACGACCAGCACCGTGTGGTACGCCAGCGCCGCGAGGACGGCGATGGCAAGAACGAGCAACGCGACGATGCGGACGGGGAGGAAGTAGTCCACTACCGCCGCGTCGGGCAGCAAGCGGCGCTCCCTGTTGTACGACGTCGGCGGCAGGGGCGGCGGCACAGGGTCGTGCGGTGCGGAAAGAATGCAGCCGTACACGGCGAACGGCAGCGACAGGAAGGCGGCTCCGATGGGAATCGCGAACCGCGGGCACACGTACGACCCCACGAGGGCCCCGACAATGCTAAAGGTGGAGACGACGAGAATGGCAAAGGTGCCATCACCGACTCCGAGAATCATCTTAATCGCTGCACGCACCACGCAGCAACGGCGTGACGCATGCGCCGCTACGCAAAGAAAAAGAATGGAAAGCCGGCACTCGTCAAGTGCGTGGAACAGCAAAGATACAACAATGAACAGCCCCCCAGGCGGCAATATAACATGAGGGTTGCACTGGTGTGGAAGAGAGAATGAAGGAGGAGCACATATACATAAGAAGACAATAACAAACAAAAAACATCAATGCTACCATGCACTCTCTCTCTCTCTCTCTTCCATCATTCCGATGCTCTTCGTCACACAGAGACACACAAACAAACAAACAAAGAAGAAATTCTGCCAAGTTGAGCAAAACTCACAACGTGACATAGACCTCTCTAGTGCAGTGAAGCGACATATATCTTTCCATATTTACATGCAAAGATCCCAGTACTTGAAATAATCCTCATCCACTGCATTTGTATATAGTTCATCTAGTTGCTTTTGGCGAGTTTTTGACGCTTCTTTCTGTTTCTGCTGCTCGGCAGCAACCGCCTCCCGTTCAGCACGGCGCTCACGCTCCTTTTGTCTTTCCAAAGCGTTGGCCATACGCAGCTGTAGATTGTCCTGCTGTGCCCATTGTTTCTCCTCCTCCACATCCAGCAGACGGCGGCGCCGCATCGCGTCACGCTGCATTGCTTGATCGCGCAGCAACTGCTCCCTCTGTTCTGCCGTCATTCCCTTGTATCGTTCTGCCTTGACCTTCTTGCCGAGGTCACTCACCATTGTTTCCGTCTCATTAAGGAAGTCGCCCTCCATGTGGTAGCGAATCTCTTCTAGTCCTTTAACGGTGTCCTCCTCCTTGTCACGGATAGCCTCACGACGTTTTTGCTCCGCAAGTGCCTTGTTAAATTCCGCCTGGTTCCTCTGAATAATTCGGCGCTGGTCGGCGATGTTCCGCTCTACATCATAAACGCGGTGATTGACCTCTTCGTTGCGCTCGTCAAAAATGCGATTCGCCTCCTGTTCCATCCACTTCTTTGCGAGCTTCTCCTCCACCTGCTGCTGAGCCCAGTCCCGCTGCTGGCCCTGCTGAACTCGGCGGCGGTTCTTGAAGTCCAAGTCCTCCCCTTCGAACTTCTGAAGCGACGAAATACCGGTGCGTGGATCATCATCACCGACGCGAATGGGCAAGTCCCTTGACTTCCAGTTGGGATCGTTGAGGTCCCACTCCCGGCGCATTTCTTTCTTCTGGAACGTGTCGCGGTAATCCTGCAACTCCTTCTCGCGTGTTGTGCGAATCTCATTCACCTCCTTTTGAAGCGCCTGCGCATGGCGGTCCATCAACAGCGCCTGGCGGTCGTAGAACTCGTTGCGCTCACTCTCGAGCCGTCGCAGGGCCTCCTTCTCGCGAACCTGCTCATCGAGGGCTTGTTTGTCGATCCCCATGTGCCGCACCTTCGGGTCCCGAAGGCGCTCCGCACGCTGCATCATGAAAAGGTGCTTTTTCGATGCGATGCTTGCCGGCGCTGTTGACACTGCACCATTTGACGCGGTGGTGGCATTCGGTGCTGCGCAATCCATCGTGGAGCCTCTACTTCCTCTTGAATGACGGTGATGGTAAATGGCAACAGGTAAAAAAGAAGACATATGTGACACACTGTAATATATCCCATAGACGAAAATGGAAGCAATACTGATTTTCGTTCTACAAGCAGTCTAAAGAATTGACTTCTCTTGTTTTGTTCCTTCCTTCAAACTCCTTCTACTCAAATGCTCCTACACGAGAGGCTTGAATGTGAGGAGTGGCGAGGGTGCCGAGCATTTAAAGCAAAACTTCCTGTTGCTCCGGTTGATGCCTTTGCACTTTGGACATGTCCAGAGCGTTACCTCCTTGCCCGGCAGCGGAGGTGGCGCCGGTTTCGGCTGCTGACACTTATGGCACACAACGCTTCCTCGGAAGTTCATCTGCCCGCACGGACACGCCCAGTCGTGCGGGTCCTCGCCGGGCAACGAAGGCCGACGAACGCCAGGCGGAAGCGGCGGGGCAGGCGCGCCGCACTTGAAGCACTCGCGTTTAGACTTATAATTTAACTCACCGCATTGGCACAGCCAGTCACCCTCCGTCGGCTCACGGTGCCTCGTCCGCCTACCTTTGATTCTCCGCCCCAGGCAACACGGCGTGACCGCAAGGTACGCACGGGAACAACAGCCCAACGTGACAGCCTGCGTGGGGCCCTGGAAGCGCCGCAGCAACGCCGTCCCAACAAGTGAGGCGATGCGGTTTTGTATCCGTATCCCTCCGCCTGGCATTCTTTAACGTTACGGACAGCAAGAGAAGCACACAGGAGGTGGAAGAGGGAGAGGGAGAGGGAGAGGGAAAGGGGGAAAGGGAAAGGGGGAGCGGGAACAGACGGAAGAAGAAAGAAAGCGAAGAGGAAAGAGGGGAAGGAAGTTGTAGCCAAAGAATAGGGCATAGGTGGCGGCAACGGCAACAACAACAACAATAGCAGCAAAAAGAAGGACGAACCAGAGTGGGGAAGGGTGGGAGAGTCAACAAAGACAGCTTGTTATGATCGTGGAAAAGTATTGAAACTCCTTTGCAAACAAGTTGTTGTTGCCCTTATGAACAAAATCTCCAGCACTTGACGCCAAGAGCGCAAAAGCAGCTCTGACCTCAGCTTCCTTCCCCGTTACCGCTGCAAAGCCGGCAAACACGGTTGCCAACTGCGCAAAGGAGTTCTCATCCAGTGCTATCAAGTTTCGCAAGGGGGTTTCAGTCACGGACGATGAGCACTTCTTCGACACGATGACGTCGAGCATCAATCGTAGCAGACGGGAGATAATTCCCTGGTCACCTTGAAGAAGGGAGGCGCGAATGAGCTCACAGCATCTTGCGTCTTCACCCTCTGTGTGACACAATATACTCGTAAACGCTCCCAGGGCTTCAACGGTAAGTGAAACAAGAGGAATCGCATTTGAGATGTAATATCCAAGAGAAGACTCCAGTAGTTGAATGATGTGAAGAAGATTGGTTGTCGGTACCTCACTAAGAAACCATAAATGAAAATCTTTAAAGAGATCACCCAGGAGCGTGAGGTAGGCTTGGGCCAGTTTCTCATAATGGCACAGACGGGTGCGATCCACCACCATTATAGCTTGCCAGAGGGATGCCAAGCATGTCATCAGCGCTGGGTCTTCGTAGAGACGGAGCACTCCCAAGTTGCAGTAGCCACCAGTAAGAATATTGCGGCCTGTACGAAGCATAATTCGAAGACATTTGATACCCCATTCCTCGAGTCGCAAGTCACCAGACTCCAATGCCCCCATAACTAAATGCACTGCCGCATCCATAGAGCCACAGACGTAACGAAAAAGATGGTAACCCTCCACACCGTTAGGACCAAAGTTTACACGACGGTAGCGGTTTTCAGTGATTTCGTGAATCAGGCGTAATATCTGGACGCCGCACACAGTACCTGACCGTCTTTGAAGCTCTTGCGTCAGGAGAGGTAGACTAGGAGAGATGTGCCGAAGCAATACCTTGTACTCGTTCTGTCCCACACATGCGTGGAAGACACCCCGCCAAGAACAGACAACAGCTGTAAGGGGGTCACAACGGATATCAACAGGGATCATGCCTTCCTTCAGATTTTTCTGCAGCTCCCCAACCAGGGGTAGTACGCGATCACTCCATGAGGATTCCGAACCAGAACACATGAAGTGAACCTGAGCCCGGATTCGTGAAAGATGATACCGTACTCGATAGAATACGGCAATGTCCTCAGACGCCCTCACCTTTCCAACGTCAAGCACTAAACGATCATCAAATTGTGGCAATGCCTTTAAAAAAGCAGCTGTCGAAGGTGACTGTGCCATCTCACTCAGGAGACCAAGTGCCTCAATCGCCGCATCATCGGTGCAACAGTGAACACACTCCATGACCTCGTCCACAACAAGACGCAGTAGAAATTGCCCAAGTGCATCTTGATTGGCCAGGGAAAGAGATATCCGGATAGACTCTCGCAGTTTCCTCGCCTCGTCTACTCTATCCAACAAAATAATTTGCCACGCAACACGTAGGAACGTGAGAAGGGACTTGTGAAAGTGGCGGCAGATAGCTTGCGGCACGGAGCGCGTGAATGAAAATTGGCAACTCCGCTGGACAACGTCAACGCAGGCGCGCAACACAGCAGAGTCCAGTGTCCGCGCGTTGCGACTGTAGCGGTATGCGCTGAGCCATGAACCGGCAAATCTTACAATGCATGCCAATCTCTCGCACATACACGACAGCTGAGATGCCGTCATAGCTTCCGGTGCTTCAAGTAGAGCGAGCGACGAGCAAACCTCTTGGAGAAGGTATTCTTCCGCCTTCTCACCACAGAAGCGTAGAAGCTGCGACGCAAAGTCAAATTCCATTGACACCGCTTCGGCATCGATGTCAAGAATGTACTCCTCAAACCAAGCCGTCTCCCCTTCCATAACGAAGCGCACCGCCTGCTCTTGGTTCGACAGTATGTACGAGATGCAGACATCGGGTGCGAGCACTTCAAAGAGTGTATGTCCATTTTTGCAGTACGATTGGGAGCCAACTAGCTTGGCCCAAATGGATGTCAGTGAGAGAAACGCCTGGCGGGCGTGGCGCCAGTTGTGGAAGCACAACTTGGTGAATTCGGCGACCTCCCGAACCCACCGCTCATAGCACGGAGCCTTTCGTAACTCCTCAATGGTAAAATTCGGTTTCACACGATTTAGCAATCGACAGAAACCACGCAAAACTGATGCCTCTTCCAAATGAAGACGGGACTCCATGATCGACAGCGTGGCTGAAAGTATTGACACCATCCACCCGGTGTGTTGCTCTTGAGAGAGGTACAGTGACGGCTTCAGCGAAACAAGTGGTGTCAAAGTTTCCAAGACGGCCCTGTAGAATTGAGGGTCGCTTCCTGTGGCGCTGTATAACTCCCACAGCCGCGAAAACAACCCCTGATCAATAAGATCGTTGGCCCACTCCTGGGGATATTCCCGCGTCATCACATCCTCTGTTGCTTCATCCATGGAGCAGGCGAAGTCGAACTGGAGGACTCTCTGTATCAACAATACGACACTGTAATTGGCTCTATCATGTGTGCGATGAAGCCGCTGGAGGCAGTGTGACGCAGCTCGAAACACAAGTAAGAGACAATCATTGCGGAAACTAGTGATCACTCGCTTGTGAGTAGCAATGCTCCGCACCACATTTCCCGCATTCTCCATCTCGTCAATTAGGCAGACAAGAATGGAGCACGACAAGGAAATGTGCTCGTCGGAAAAGTCGCCCGATTCCGCCACCAACGCTGCCGTCACCTTGGCAGGGAATCCCTGAAGCTCGGGAGCATCGCAGAAACCTTGCTTCACCACTGCACACAACAGACGAGTCAAAGCATCTACGCTGAGGGAGCTTAGGGACGCGTGCCGCTGTACAATCACCGAACTCAGAAACACCTCAAGTGCCACAAGATCCTCTGGCCCAAGGTGGGAGTCGACCAAATGACGCAGGGCTTGGGAGACAAAGAAGATAGAATACTGAGAGGAGGATTGCTGCATTACATTTTGCATCAGCACCGGCCCCATCGCACTAGCCATTCCCATCCATCCGAACTCGGTAGCGACCTGCAGCGCGGCCTTGTCCCCATTGTACAACAAAGCTGAGAATTGCTCCACTCCTTCGACGGTTACAAGCCTGTTGATCATCGCGCAGTCTTCCGCGGATACACGGCAAAAAGAAAAATTGTGAAGCAAATAGGAAGAAGAGAAGATGCACAAAATCAGAGGCATAGACTCAAAATAAAAGCAACTTGAAGCGCCTCATTTGTGCATGCACACCATCTCCTCAGAACTGCGCAACAAACAAACAAGAGAAAGGACGGAAAGACACAATGGAAACCCAAAAGAGTGACTACAAATAACTGCACACACACACACACACACACACACACACACGGAGATCCCATCACGCAACTATTTCAATACTCCATGCGCAGCGGGTTATCTTCGCTTGGCCGCTGCGCCGCCGGCACGTGAAACCCGCTCGACAGCACCTCCCGCCCGTAGGGAGTTTGATGCAGTCCCGCCTCCATCAACGCGAGTTGAAGGCGGAACCGCGGGTCCCTCATTATATCATTCACTGTGTACCCATGCACGACGCACTGAGCCGCCTCAGAGAAAGAGACGTACGGCACATTTTGTTGACTGGAGGCGGTTCCCTGAAGCACCCGGCCTGCATCACAGGTGACTCCCAACTTCCGTTCCACGCCCTTAAAAAAGGCTTCGAGTGTCTTTTCACGGGCCGCCCTAAACTCCTCCGCTTCCTCCTGGTGCCTTCTTCGCACACGGCACTTTTCCTCATACTCTCGCTTCCGTTCCTCCACCCGCTTTGCGTTGTGCTCTCGCTCTATCGCCTTCTTGAGGGCCTCTTCCTCTGCCATCGCCTGCTGAACAGCGCGCTCCTTTTCCTGTAGTTGCCGCTGCTGCTCCTGGTACTCTTGCAGCCGCTTCAGGCGCTCTTGGAATTCCGCCTCACGCAGGCGAAGTATCTGCTGTTGTTTTTCTTCTTCTTCTGTCCTCTTTGCTGTTTCTTCTTCACGCCGCGCAGCATCTCTTGCGTCACGCACCGCACGAAGTCGCTCCAGCTCCTCGTGTGTCTTCTGCTGACGCTCTTCACGCTGCTTCGTCTCTTCTGCCATGCAAATCTGCATCTTCATAACATCTTCCTCAGCGGAAATGGCCTTTTCAAACGAATCCAGAAGCTCCGAAGACTTCTTCTTGTACTGAAGCGCTACGGACCGCACACGCAGACGGTCTCGCTTTTGCCGAAGCACTTCATTGACAGCGAGT
The DNA here is from genome assembly GCF_000691245.1 of Trypanosoma grayi. Classification (NCBI taxonomy): domain Eukaryota; phylum Euglenozoa; class Kinetoplastea; order Trypanosomatida; family Trypanosomatidae; genus Trypanosoma; species Trypanosoma grayi. The sequence goes on from NW_008826007.1 coordinate 8,328, forward strand.
CGCACCGACGGCGCAGAGGCGTGCGGAAGAACCTGCTGAACGCGGTCGTACACATCCTCCGTGACAACCGGCGTGGCGCCGACACCACTCCCCATGGCACTATCATAGGTTCTCAGAATTAGAGAAACGGTGCGAATATCGCTTGACGTCAACATATGGGCATTCATCTTATCTCGTCCCGCTACCACCTGAGACAATGCCTTTTCTTCTTCCGCCTGCAACGCGCCTCGGTACGTCTCGATGAGACCAACATGCAGGCTTTCCTTCTTGGTTTCACAAATCTTTGCAAACGTCTCCATCACCGACTGCGTCAGTCCCTCAAGTGTCTTTGTCGGTGCATCCTGCTTAGGCTCCTCTTCTCCCTCCTCCACCTCTTGGTCGACAACCCTCTTCGCCTCCGCGTTTTCTTCCCGAAGCTCCCAGAGCCGCGCTCGCAGGGCCGTAACGGCCTCACGCGATGCCTCGCCGCTCGGTGGGCGCAAGACGTGGAGGTCCCTCCGCACACTCTTGAGACGCGCCCCCAGCCAGCGCGACAGCTCCGCGCAGCGCTGATCCTGCTCCGCCCACTCTTTCAGCAACACCTCCGGTAGAAGGGCTGCACACGACGCCCACGCCTTCGCCAACTCCAGCCCAGCCGACATTGTCTCGCGGTCAAGTGCAGTGCGCTCTGCGAGCCAGCGCCCACCGCGCTCCGTGGTTGTTGTGGACTTTTTCTGCCTTTCAATTCTCGAGGCAATGCGGCGCAACTTTTCCCCATCCTGCCGCGCTTTTGCGCGCCACTCCGTGAGCGCCGCCTCCTGCTCTTCCGCCGACGAGGCGATAATGTGCGACCGATGGCGCAACGCCGCAGACGTCTTCCGCGGTGGCATCTGTGTGCTGTACAGGGAGGGACGGCACGCAAGAAAGTGAAAAAACAGTGCGAAGGGAGCGAGAAGAAGAAAGGGAGAAAATACACAACGTCAAGCATTTTAAACATAAAAACGAAAAAATACGTGGAAGAAAACACAAAATGATGTGGGTATCTCTTCCACCAACGGCACACCACAGCCTTTTCCTCCCACTTTCCGTTTCTTTTTCGCTTCCGGAACACCATATGAGCACAAAGCGCCTCCATCAAATGAGGGAACAGGGACATGAAGTTCCATCAGTTGATGGCATCAGAAAAAAAACGGCCGCAGCCGTGGGGCTGCCACACACAAGGCCCCGGCACAGATTATAACTTATCTGAGGTTGCGTCTGGCCTGCCCATGACGACCTTTCCCTCTGGGGTCAACTGGCAGTCAACCTTCCCAGACAGCAGCTCCTTGCTTTCCTCAGATATGCCAATGGGAGTGAGATACCGTATTTTCTCACGCGCCTCACCTGAACCGCAGCAAAGGTTTCGGATAGCGAATTCTGCCCACTCTACCATGCCAGGGTTCTCCTCGTCGAACCGCGTCCCCGTCAGAATAGCAGAGAGGAGTGCAGAATTGCCCACAACGGAAGAGCACACCTTTTCATTATCATGCGTCAAATTTGCTATTAGCCGAATATGCTCTGTTCTGTATCCCTCTTGAAAAAATGCGATTTCATGCTCTCGCGAAATGCTCAATGCATCCGTGATATAAGTCAAAACTTCGCACTCAAACAGGTACGCCTGTAGTGCCTTGACCAGTCGCGGATGAGATACCAAAATGAGACAAAGGAGCTCCACAGCGGTATAGGAAATCCTTGCGCCCGTCTCTAGCCATGCCTCTGAGCCGTCGCTGAACTCTTCCACACTGCTGTTCCGTTGAAGATTATCCACATCCGTATGACCTGCGCTGTTGTTTGCTGCCTCGCTGGAACCACCACTTTTCTCAGAGGCATATTTATTCTTGAGGTGCTTCCTCGTGCGCTGCAGTATATGGGGTGCAACGTTCAAAGCGAGGTCAGCCATCCGCTGTAAGATACGCTGGAAGTGAATCATCTCTTCACCTTCCTCCCTCTTTGCTTGAAAAGCCGCCTTGTCCACAGCCTGTTCCAACTTGAACTTTAGAGAATAGTTTCGCAGCTCATTTTCTGTCTCGCAAAGCATTAGCAGCGTATCCACTTTGGAGCTGATGAGCGGAAGCACCTCCGCGTCGGCCTCCTTTATAGAGCCCTCGTGCCCTGACATTTACTTTTACTTGGGCACAGTGCGCTGGTAGGCAACATTGCAAGAAGAAAAAAATGAATAAAGTGAAAGCGTACAGCTGTGACTAGAAGACTGATATTCTCAGCACCCATGAGGTGCATACACACAAGCACACCCTTTTTCCCCCGTTCCTCCGCATGTGCACACACCAACAGGAAAGAAAAACCAAAAGATGATAAGGACACGTTCCACTCACACCCTTCCCCCCAATGAATATATATTCAGTGCCCGTTTTTTTTTGTACGAATCCCCAACCGTGGCTACTACCTGCTGCAATGCGTCGTGTAGTGCAGCATCTCAGAGGACATGGCCAGTCATGGGAGTTAATGGATTTGGCACACACAAGAAACCCTCTGAGGCGCAGATCCAACGCCAGCAGCTCATACGGGGGACTCTGTTTATCGATTGGCACCGCACCAAATCATTGTCACAAAGTTTAAAATGGCACTCTCTTACTTTACATGCGGCTCACAAAGGGAATTTGAGCAATCTGTTAGCTTCCCCTTATTCAGAATGGCTTTAATATTGAGCAAAGATCCCTTTAGTCTGGCCACTCTTGCTCACAGCAGTCGACGCCAATGGCTACGATTCGGCAGCGGAAATCGGAAAGTTATTTGCAGAAGGCGTGAACTCAGCGTTCATCCACACACTTGTCGTTCGTTAAAAAGCAACAAAAAAAAAGAAAAGCGAACGCAGGGATGCCCGGAAGCAGTCACCAATAGTGCATATGGGAAGCTCCCGTACAACTCACGAGGAGCTAGTCTTTCCTTTCCAGTCAGTGATAAGCGCGGCGCAGTCCCTTGCTGGGCATCTTCATCATATACCTTCATGGGCTCACCTTTCGTAACGAGTATTGTTGGGTGTATTTGAAAGCTCTGAACACTTCCGTCATCTTCCATGGCCAAGAGCACAAGGTGGTGACCATCACCCAAAACACTGCTGTAATAGAGGCACACTCTGACTCTCATGCCACACTTGAGCACGGGAGCTTCGCCCACGAAAAAAAAAAGACGTACACACCCAATCTTTGTTTTCTTCGTCGGGCAAACAAGAAGCACACAAGCACACACATGGAAGTGGAGAGAGCCTCGCAGCACAGACAGGCGAAAAAGGCTAACAACAGCTGTGTTGTCATTCCTCTTGTCCGAATCTACAGGAATCGCCACTGTTAATATCTCACGGGCGCCCAATAAGGACAGCAAAGCACGCTGACGGATCGCATCATAAACACCGGAGCGTGTACAAAAAGAGAGGCCCTTCAGCACCACCTCGGGTAACGGAGCATCGGTAGAAGGTATAACTTTACTTGTGTCCAACAACAAAACCAGGCCTGACGCTGTGCCAGGCAGACAAAACAATAATAAACGCTCATCGACCATCATTTTCAGATCTGTGTTGCATCCCGGGATGCAGCATGGTAATGCGTCGGCTACCAGTTTGCCCCGCGGAAGGTGGGGAGGAAGAAGAAACAGGCCGCTCCTACCGATATCATAGACGCGCAGAGAGCAGTACATCTCGTTACTATTCACGTCATGTATGAGGATAGCAACTCCCAGGCTTGCTCCTGCGTAGTCGATTGCGACAAAGTGTACTACTTCCATATAGCACTCCGGCTGAGCACAAAACGTATCGCCGCGCTAAAGTATCGGCCCCGCAAAAAATGACTCCAGAAGCGAAGAAAGGCGCACACAAGAGGGGCTGTCAATACTCAGCTGTTCAAAATCAAAAAACAGCACTCCATAAAAGACCGATACAAACGGCCACCAGGAGTCGAGCGAGCCTTCATGTCTTACCATTTCAGTGTCTTGGCACCTAAACAGTCATCAAACCAAAAAAAAGACCAAAATAGAACAAGATTCGTGATCAAATGCGTCAAATGTACCTCATCCAGAAAAGCAAGAATAAAATAAGCGAGCAACTTTGAGCCTACGTGTGCCATTGTGTCCAAGGAAGAACCAAACTAGCGATTGAGTCTCACCAGGTCCTCTCTTTCAAACAGGAGCTCCCCCTCTTCAAGGCATCTTACATTCCTCTCAACGCCCTACGTAGCGCCCAGAAAGATATGCAACCGCATCCTAATCCCAGTCGTTTTTTTTTTTCGATTAAGAAGATAAGAGAAAAACAAATTCAGTGTGTATACTAAGATGTATAGACTCTGTTTGCGCTTATCCCCTGAAGGGCGTGAGCCAAAACTTCTTTCAGACGTGTATCTTTCAGCACGATATTCACGAGATTAGAGCCAGCGAGCAACTTGTTTTTTTTTTCTAACGGAGCGCGAATCACTCATCTCATGTAGTGTTGAAGGCAAACAAGCCTTGAGACACCAACGACCACAAAAAGGGACGGCGGACAACACATGAGACGTCACCGGCACCACACCGTGTAGCCAATTGGGTGCGCCACGCACGACACACTATACAACACCAGATGGGCCCCGGAGGGAGAACAAAACATGACAACGTAGTTTTCCCTGCAAAATGCCACCTACGCAAGGCCTCGGTAGCACTTGATTTTATGCATTTCGGCAAGCCAGTTTTATTTTTGTCTTTTACTTTGAACGGTTGTTGAAGCGTGACCCCACACCTTTACAAGTAGAAGATGGAGGCAACTGTTCTTCCTTCCGAAATTCCTGCAGCTTCACTCCAGATGGATTAGCTTCGAGCAGTGCTCGCCCTGGCCCATCAACATAGTACTTGGGATTGGGGCACGAAGGGACCTCGCAGTAGATTGGCAGCGTGGCCACCCACTCTCCAGATGCGCGGAATCTATGCCCACAAGGGCACTGCCATTCGCGCTCGTCAAAGAGCTTGCTCGTCATCTGCATTGCTTGGCTCAGCGCATCCTTGAGTGACGGTGGGGCACCCGATGAGGTTGTGAGGGCATTCCCAACCTTCTGCCCTGCCTGACGAGAGACGAACGTTTTGATTTTGTCGAGCATACTCTCTATCACAAACGAAGCATACAACAGAAAAGAGACGCAGCAAATTTTAAAGAGAAAATTGAATCCTTGCAGACTTACTGAGCAACTCAGCATTGATATGACTCTCACGCAGAACGTGACAAAGAGGTCAGCAAAATAACGTCACCTCGCAGGGCCACCCTTCCCACCCTCAGGGAAGAAGAAATCGTAACCACGTCGGGCCTTCTCCCAGGCGCGCCGCGCACACATCTTGAACGCGTACTTGTACGATACCTGCGCCTGCGCTGCATCATGACGCCTCGCAGCCTCCACCTTCTTCAGATCAATTGCATACGGATGGCGCAAACTACCCCCACACCGTCTGAACATTGCGGACCGTACCCCGTGCCAAAGATGGTCCCGTGCCCCCTCGCTCAGCCGTTCTTTTTATATTTCTTCCTCATTGGAGCAAAAAGTTGCAGGACACAAAGGAAAACAAAAAATGACAATTAGATGCGTCATCTTTTTCTTTGTTCAGTTGCAACCACCACAATATCCACATCACACTGCTCCAAAGATTCAATGCAAAATGTTTCATTTTTGTACACCGTACGAAAGCAACGCCGCAAAAAAGCCCCCCACACACACACTGTGCCCCAAAGACAAGCGCCAACCAAGAGATCATCCTGTCGCGACAACAGGCAGTGGTCCCCGTGTCCCACGCGGCACACAATACAGGATTCTTCTCCACGCCACTGAGCAATCACCAGGAAGAACAACAACACGCCATTCATGTCACCAGGCATGCAGGATGCACCTAAGGCTTCAACATTATGCAGCGCCAAGCCTGAAGGACGAGCGGGTGGGAACTTTGAGCTAGTTCATCATCCAATGAAACAAAACCTCTTATAAACAACAGAGTACAACAGACAGGAAATCCAGGCGAATGAAATAGCACTCGCACAAGCAGAAGCACACACAGAGACACACACCTCAACCGTGGGGAAGCCCCATCGACAGCGCAATACAAGAAAAATTATATCAATATTAACACTCGGGTAGATATATATATTTTTTCACAGGATGGGCCTTACCTCATGGAACACACAGGTCAGCAACAGATAAACGCTTACCACCACCAAACAAAAAGGTGGCATTTGCATTGTTTTCGTGAGGATTCACCACAAACATATCCTCAAAAAAATGCCAGCGTCGCTTCTCTCTGATGTGACCGGAACGAAAGGTGTAAAAGAACCGTTACAACGCCCCGCACTCCGACCACGAATTCAACGGCAACTTCACCGTACATAGTAAACATTAGGGAAAAGGGCACCTCCGTAAAAGCGGTAAGGGGGAATTGCTGGGATCCACACCGGCACGCAACGAACACACTAAGAAGGAAAAACAAACTGAATGTATGAAGGATGAATCCAACAATAGTGTGAGACACCTTTATATATGTGGTTTGCGACTCTATTCACTGCTATACGCATCGAACAAAGTAAATATTTTTCCTTTCCGTTCCCATTCCAATGAAACATTTCCTGCAACTCCTAACATGCGAGAGGGGGTCTTTGACGGTTTCCACGTGCGCCAAATAATAAAATGACCTTAAACCTCAGTTGCACACAGTAGTCGGCAGTGGCAAAATAAAAACAAACAAAAACACGTCTTCACAAGGGAAAACAACGAAACACGATTCACCAATTTTGTATTTAGAAGCTGGCCACCACCAACTTCCATGTACCTTCATTTCCCAAGAAGCAGGCCTGTTTTTATAGGAAGACGCCTACGGTTTGCTCGCATCCCAAATCGACCAGCGCAACATTCTTTTTTTGCGGTCTCACCCCTTAACCGAGGTACTCTGTATCCTTCTCCAATTAACAGCATGAGCCCCGTACCACGCAGAGACGGAAAAGCACACCCTTCATGAACGCCTGCTTTCCTCCCCAACATCATAGTACATCAATCCCTCATTCCACAATCACGGTCAACACATGCCCAATAGGCAGAAAAAAAAAACAGCGTCACCATCTTATCCAAACGCTACGCGGCTACACCGTAGATGGAGGCTCCTGTACCAAATACAGTTGCAACCACACCAGCAAAGAAGAGTA
>NW_008826008.1:0-15497 GCF_000691245.1 Trypanosoma grayi
CGAACCGGGCCCCGGAGGCCGCACAGCAGCCCAAGACGGGGCAGGCACCACAGGCACCGCAGACAAGCAACCCGGCGACCCTGGCGCGGGCCCTGGAGCGGTGCGGGTGGGGTGGTCCTTCCCGCCCGTCTGGGGCTGCCGCGGGTAATATATTGTTGGGTGGGCTTGTGTCATCGGCCCACGCAATTTTTTTGGTCTAGTGGGCGGTGCGCCGCCAACCCACCTCCAGGGTCCGGGTTCGATCCTCCCAGAGCCCATTTTGTGTTTTCCCAAGGTTTTGGTAGACACAAAATTTTCACCTGTTGCGAAACTTGTTGTCGTAAAAAAGTGCAAAAAACAAATGTGTTTTTCGTGCACTCTATACGTCAACGACACGCGTCAGGGTAGCACTACCGTATGTTCAATACGTGTGCACTTTCAACAACCGATTTCAATAAAGATTTCAACAATCTTTATGAAAAACCGGGTTTTTTGGGGGGCTGAAAATAAGGGTGTTTTCGACCTTATTGCCCTCTATTAGTACGTTTATTGTACGTTCTTGCACCCGATTCTGTATGTAACAAATACTCAGGACCTGGGTGCGTTCGAACGTAACAATAACCGTTTCTTACGACTTTCTGTCCGATTGACAAAAAGCCCGACTTGGTCCTGCAGAGGTTTTTTCACCACTTCAGGCCAATGTTGCGGAAATTAATAATTTTTTATTAAATAAAAAATTACGTCGAACTTTGTGTATCCGCGTTATGCGTTTATATCTTCTGGGCTGTATGTCCTCCCAAAGATATAAATCGGATCACAAGCCGACTTTGTTTGTATGTGGAACAACGTTCGCAAGTCCGAAAATTGCCGTATAGGTGCTGTACAGAGTGTTGTACTTACCTATACGACTGCTCGTTAGACTTGTGTTCGGCAGCTGTTGCTCCACGTACTATTTTTCGTAAATAGCCCCTGCCTTGAGCTATTTAGAACGCCCGTAATCGGTTCGACGGGCTTTTGTTTGTTACAAAATTTTCACCTCGAGTCACTTTCTTCGAACTCGCAGTTTTGCCGAAAATGTACTTCGGTAAAACCTTTGAGTGTCGATATCTCACGGGTGAACTCTCGGTTTTGCGATTTAATTTTTGCTAAAAAGAACTGCGGTCCGGCAGGTATTTTAGCGTACAATTTTCAGATTTCTACACACTTTTTTCGTATGTCAACAAGGGTCCGAAGGTTCCCAGGTGACACCCAAAATACACCAAATTTCTCCCTTATTTAGGACAAATTTGGTATATCTCCCGTGTGTGAAATTGTGTTTTAAAAGTAATTACCACACTGAATAGAGCCTGGTAATACGGTCTCTACACGGTGTAGTTTTGTTTATAAAAAAGTTTGGCCCCTAGAAAAATTGATCCTTTTTCTTGACTTCTGAGGGTCAAGAAGTGCACTCTAGGGGAACTTTTGGGCTGTTCCTGGTGTCACCACGGATCAATTTTGGACTCAGTATTTTGAGTCGGGGGGTGCTTTTTACTCCTCTCGGTCGGCTTAATTCAAAGCTGAAAACCGTTCGAAGGGATAAAAAGAAATTCGAAAAACTTTTGCAGCACGCAGGTCCCAAATGTGGCTCCCTGAGGGGTCCTGCGGTGACAAGGTGTCGGTGTATGTGTTTTTTCAAATCTCGCCAATCACCCCAGAAACACTCACAAACACGCAACGTCGCACGTAACAACCTCAAAAAGCGCAATGGAACAATCGGAGCAATATAGTACAGGAAAATGTATCAAAAATTTAAAACCCAACGGGTGGGTTCTTCTTTAATTTTAACCTTGCTTTTATCCCTTCTATGTGCTTAATTCAAACCTATTTTATCGATTATTTGCGTTCCGAAAAGTGATCAACTCTCAATCTCCTTCCCTCTACCACCCGCCGCGTTGTGGAGGTGAGAGCTACCTCGAATAACAGCTCCCAGGGCCTCTGCCACCATAAAGCCAAATGCTGACGCCATAGTGATGCGGTGGTCCTGGTTGCCAAGTATTCTTAGTAACCACTTCCGAATTTCCTTATGGAGAGCACCATTGCTCGGCATGAGAAACGGAACAAAATCGAGACCATTGGCTACCGCCCAGTAATTGTACTTCTGTTGTTTCTCTCTGAACCTTTCCTGTGCCGCTCTCATAGGAAAATCCGTTGCTTCCTGAACCCTGGACAATGTCACACGCCCTGGGTATGTAACAGTGACGTCTGTCATGGAGTCTGTATTCAGCCTTGGTATAAATATAACCGGACGCTTTTTTCTCCCTTGGTCCAGTTGCGGTTCTGCACTGCAGTGAAATCCACATAGGCTCAAACTGTTGGCTATAGTATTGTTGACCATTTCATGCCTAACAGTGCGTGGATTGCCTTGCAGACGTGCGCACGTATTGACATGAAGGTGTGAAGCATCTGCTCCACATATGCACTTTTGACCTTCTGGCAATATCCTCATAAGGAGGCGTTCCGTGAAGAAGACTGTAAATACTCTGCCCCTGGAATCCACACTTGTGGGTCCGTAAGAACCCTTCCCGCTCCAGGGGCCGAGCTGGCCGAGAACAGTTGACGATCAGCACCTTCCAAGTTGTTGTAGAGATCGTTTAACCGTTCCTCTTCCAACTCTTCCGCATTTTCACGTTGGAGTCTTTTGAACCCTGCGCACGCGTGTGTGAATTCTGCAACATCACATTCTCGTCCTATACCACACACCCCATCTCGAATCGGGAGGGCGGCAATGCCACGCACTCTCTTTGTGAGACCCACTTTTTTTTCGTTGTTATCCTTAAATGGTTTCTCACCAGATCCAGGATGAGTATTTGACGTCTATACATTTCCAGAGGTTCCGACGCATTATATCCCACAAACACAGTTTTACATACCTCCATCCAGCTGGGCCATTCCTTTTTGTAGAGGTAACGTTTTGTGGGTATCCTGATATCCTACCTGCTGCGGTTGCGGCCGTTTCATCTCTAAATGGGAAGATCCTTTCTGATTCGTGTTGTTTTGACCTTTTTTTTCGTTATTCTTTTCAAGTGCCACGCCCGCCCGTGCCGCCACTATTTGGTAGATTTCACTGAACAACTCATCCCGTTTTGCCCACATTCCATCAATGGCCTGGCCCCCATACATTGATCCAGAAAAGACATGTCATTACACTGACCGTTGGTGCATTCCTTCATTTTACTTGATCGTCCTTGTCTGGCAGAGTGGTACGGCTTGTATCTACATTTCCTCATTATTCATACCGACCAGCGACGGAGCTACTACATCACGCTGGTGATTTTCATTGTTGTTTTTGTGTGATGTACTGCTATTCCTATTTTGCTTCAATCCGAAACCCTGCTTCGTATTTTCACTCCCTCAGTAGCGCTCGTGTCGCGTCCCGCAATTTTATTTGTACCCATGGAATCAAACCAGGCCCCCCTTTATACCCCTTGACCCCACGATCGCTCGCAAGTATTAAAGGCACATTTCCACGGCTTCCTCCCTCAAGAATATTTTCTTTTTTATTATCGTGTTTTTATCATTAACGCCCATTTGGTGGCCTCCATTTCGATTTTGTTGAATCCTTGGTATCGTGTATATGCCCCATCGCGGCGCCAATGTCTAGTACCAAGTTCATTAATTGGGAAGCTAAATTTCCAGAACTGCAGCACCGAATCCGGCTTAGTTCGGGCTGCACCGTGATACGGTCGCCACTTGTTGGGTTGGCGTGGTTAAGTACCTTTCCCATTACAAAACGCGCCTTATTTGTAAGGCGCTTAACGACGCCATCCCAATAAATTGCACGGTCTAGTACCCGGTTTCCCGGACTGGGGAATCCAATGCCAAACGCTTTAGTTTTCCCGGGAACTGCGTCATGGTCCGGACAGAACGCGACCTGGCCTTCCAGGGATCAAGCAGAAGGGCCTCACCAGAGACCGCTCCTTGGGACACCGTGCTGCTGGTGTCGCCCACGCCCGTGGGTTGAAAGATCCCCATGCCCAGAGGGGTTTAGTGGGTATGGGTGGGTGTCTCCACCGCTAAGTCCCACATAATCCGCCCTAGTACGGCAGATGTGTGTAGAAGCAGTTCCTCCTCCGTTCTCCGGGCAGTGAATGCAGGTCGTAAAATGGAACGATGAACGAAAAAAAAAACAGGAGGGGTAGAAATGGGAAAGAATGGAGTACGCCGTCGTCCACGAGCGTGGTGACATTGACGTTGTCGAGGTTGGCCGTCTCAATTTCTTTCTCCCGGCTGCAGGCAGCCCACGCACGGGTCTCGAGGAGGAGGATTTCCGCACTGTTTTTGAGAATTATTTCTTCATTATTTCTGGCTTCTTGCATTTTGGGATAGTATGCTCTGAATTTGTTGCGCCATGTAATGTTGTAAGTATTGTTTATAAAATGTTGTGTGCAATTGACGCGAATATTTTCGTTTTGTTTTTCCTCACCTTTGCCTCTCTGTCCACCATCCCCTGGGCATGTTTTAACTTTATCCCTCTCCTTCCTCCCACAATGCCCAAAAATGTTTTTACTCCATTTATCCGTCCTCTTCCAAATTATCCCCACGAACTCGTCAAGCAATGCTAGCATGATCTTAGCCCGCTCTTTTTCCCACCAGCAGTATCTTCCTACAGAGTTGCTCGATTTTCTCAAAGGATTCAGGAAAGCGAATGGGATGGCTCACCTCTGAAGCGTATTGCAGGGCCCGGCAGCTGCGCTGGCCACCCTCCCCCACGCACGAACAGACAGTGAGGAAGTAAAGGGTGCTTTATGATCAAGGTTTAGTTCTTCCACTTTTCATTCTTATGTTTTTTTTTACTTGTTTTTTTTCTTAGATGAGGAGTGCCCACGGAAGGACGAAACGAGGGGAAGTGACGGCTCAAGGGCGACCGGCTTTTCGGTTGGAGTGGCTTCATGTTGGTTTTTTTTTGTCGTCACACGTTTTTGGGGGCGAAGATGCGGGTTTCTTGTCTTTTTCCCCGTCATCCGCGTCACTTGAAGAACTCACACGATCATTCTTGACCCTGGAATTATACTTGTCGGAGCACCACTTAATTAGTGTTTTTGTACCAGCGTATAACCGACTCTTCCCCCAGTGGTCTAAATCCGAAATTTTCTGAACGACCCCTCCCCGATTGGCCCCGTAGCCCATCTTTCTTAACATGCGTCTTCGGTCCTTTGGATTCGCACGCCAAATATCATAACATTTCTCAAGTATTTCAAATTTGTCAGCAGGTTTATTAATTTCTGCGTCTTCTTCTTTGGGTAGTTCGTCAACCGCATCTTTGAACGTATCTATATTCTCCTCCCGTCTGAGTTCGCTGTCGTTTTTCTCGAAGCTTGCGTGCAAGTCTTTTAGTTCGTTCTCCGTTTTAACTTTTTCTCGTTCATGCTTTGTTACGCGTTTATCTGCTTTTTTTTGCCCCTTCGTTGGCCCCTTTCGGTCTTCACCCGTCTTGCCTGCGTTTTTGTTTGCTTGACGCATTTCTCTTCTTCCTTTGTTTAGCTTCTCAGTGTTCTTTGTCAATTTGTTGTTCAGTGTACCTTTTTTGCAGTCGTACTGCTTTCGGTTTGCTTTCCTTTCTTCAGCTGCGCTACCGTGGAACAATTTGTCCCCACACTTTTCGCCAACTTTCTTACTGGCACGCCTGCCTAGAAACTCGGCATACTCCTTCCCCATTATTTTGCCCATCAGAAACTCAGTTGCATCGCCGGCGCCCGTGGAACATGCATATTGAAGGTTTTTACGGCTGTAGTAGACACACAACGCTGCTCCCCCTTTTATGAAGAACTCTTGAGTGAGCATCCCTTTAACACCAAATGCTCTCAGCTGCTGCAGACATGACCCTCCGCCAGAACAATAAAAAATTGCCACGTCTGCACCGACGTGTACATACCATGGAAGGCTACAGTAAGCCTCGTAGATCCCCCTTCCTTTTTCAAAGACGACGATAGCGCCATCTTTAACGTCTTCCCACTTGGGCCAGTTCAACGTGGGCAACCCCCACGCCCCCCCCCTCAGAAACGCATCCTTATTGTATTTCTCTAGTTCCTGCAAACACCTTGTCATTTGACCATGGTATTTCGGGTTGCTCTGAATGCACTTTGCCACCTCCCTTCTGCCATCGGCTGCACTCCAGATGTCTGTGCTCTCCTTCTGCTCGGGGGTTAGGGAATCAGAGAGAGCCGTATAGAGGCAGTCATTCTTTCCAGAGAAGTCATCCCGGACCCCGTCTTTCGGGTTAGCCGCCTCGTAGTGGTATCTTTCTACCCCATTCTCCTCTGAACCTAGCACCCTGTACCGCTTCAACACGATCGGCTCCCCTCGGTAGCACGAACCTGCGGAAGCCAACAGGTGGCCCTCCCCATCTACCACCTGTACCCAGAGACGTTTTTCATGAAAGAAGCAGGACAGGCATCTGAAATCCCCTTCCTCCCCGTTGAGGATCTGGTTCACTTCCTCGTCTGTGATGTCCTGCTCTTTTTTTGTAGGTGGCTTCTTGTTTTTGCCCCCTCCCCTTGGCCTTGGCGGCGCCCGGTTCGCGCAAGCATGGGCTCCACAAAGCGCGAGGTGCTTCCCTCTGGCTTCCCTTGCTTCCTCGGTCAAATCCCTGCACATGTAATTCACAACATCCCCCTCCATCTGCTTGCAGACGAACCCGAGCACTTCTCGGAGATACACGCTGCGCGTGGATTCCATCAAATGCCCTTCAAGGAATTCAGTGAGAGAGACCTTTATTTTTTCTTCAGTCCTTGCCTCCGCTTGACAGGGGCCATCGGGTCCCTCTGAACTGTAAAACTCGCCCGAATTGGCCTTTGCTGACCCGGCCTCTGGAATAGAGGGCAGGTTGCTCGGCTTCGGTCCCAAGGACGGCTTCCTGTGAGGCTCTATAACTTGAGCATAGTCGGGGTTTTCCGTCTTTGAGTTCAACGCGGCTTTGGAGTTGGCTTGCCCTTTCTCACTGAGTTCCACGCTCTTGCACTTCGCTCTGGTTCCGTCACTTTCAGCCTTCGCCTTCACGTCCGCCAAGCTCCTTTCCAAGCTCTCCTTGAACACCCCCTGGTTTATATATTCTCCATACTTCCCATAAAACCTTTCAGGCAATTGAGTGACCTCCATTGTTTTCCACATAGCCTTTAAACCAGTTACTACGGGTTTTGCATTTCTCGGCAGGAAGGCCGCCGAAAGATTTTTCCCCACCCCGTCCAAGAAGTCGCGAAAACGTGGGTTGGTAAATACCTCCTTCAAACCAGGGATGTCAGACACAACAAAACGAGTTGTACGCATTTCTTTGTGGCTTACATATTTTGCTCCTTCGCGGAGATTCCACTCCCAATCAAAATTCTGGTTTGCCACATCCACTTTAATGCAAAGCTTCACGGTGTTGTTGGTGTACACGAATGTTTTGGTAGAGGATTGCACCGCTTCACGAACCTTCGGTTCCAACCAGTTCCACCCAAGATGCACATTTTCCGCAAATGAGTCAACGACATATGAGGCCGCCGCATTGCCGACGTGCTTCATCGCCTCATCTTTAAAGGTTTTTAAAAAAGCCTCAGAGAAGCTACCACCAATGCCGTTCAGCTTACCAAAATCAGGGCACGTTGTATTGGTTCCGAAACACCCCAACTCCTTGCCAATAGCTGATGGACCACTAAGAATCACGCATGTGATTCCGGAAACCGCCTTCTGAATACAATAATCATTCCAATCAACTTCGTTTTTCGTGATTAACGTTTCCCCACACTTAAAAAGATCTGTGATGCCTCCCTGAATGAACGCAGTACTGAGCCCTCCACCTCCCCCGTAGTACATCAACACGGCCCCCAGCGCCAGTTGCGCAGCACCAAGAACAAGCAACTTCAAAGCACTGCGCCAAGGTATTTCCTTCCGCTCCTGCAGCATGTAAATCCACTGCAATCCGTCGCACGAAAGGCGATCCAGCACGTCACGGAGGATAGGATCGTTGGATCCGGGCACTAACTCGTACATCGTACTGGACCCCTCAAGATCACTTAGAACGACAACCTCTTTATTATCCTCTTTACATTTCTTCAGGCTTTCCAGGCATTGATCGATTAAGGACATATGCATCCGATAAACATTAGCAAAGTGCACCCCATTTGTAATTGTCTTTTCCGCTCCTGGCTTGGACAAAAAGCTAACGAAAAGGGTTACGTCAGATACTTCCACTTCCTCAATAAGTTTCCGTGCGTTTGCAAACGCCTCTCTCGCTTTATCATATGCCGTTGAGGACGACTTCAGGAGCGCCATCCCCTTGTAGTAATACGCCAGGTAGCAAAAATGAGGGTCCAGCTGAATGGCCGCGTCGTAGGCCTCAGCGGCTTTGCCCGCCCTTTCTTCCTGCAAGAGACGGTTCCCCATGCAAATGTAGTAATGCGGATTGCGGATGAGCCTCTCACCACGCCTTGCATCCGATCGAACCTCTTCACAAAAGTCCTCAAAGAGATCTAGTACCTCCTTCCGATTGTCAAGATCCCCAAGTTCCACCGGCAGCGCCTCCAACCAGAGGGCAAAACGCTCCTTTAACGCCTTTCCTTCATAGCACTCCGTGTCTGCTGCATCGACTTGGGCGCACACCTCCTTGCCTGCAAAAACCTCCTCAAGAACGTCGTCGGAGTATGATTTTTTGCTTGCCTTTCGGAACCTCTCCTGAGCTTGCGCTTCACGCTCTCTATCAAACTGGCTCTTCAAAACCTCCAATATTTTATTACTATCCCTGCCGGCATCGTCCTCGGCCTCTTGCCTGGAGCTCGGGGCCGGTGGAGGCGCGTGCTCCTTCCGGTAGCGCTCCCACGCCGCCTCATAAAGTTTACCAGACATCTGATGTTCGACAAATTGTATCCAGTGCTTCCGAGCCTGGGTAACCTCTATGAGAAACTTCTGTCGTGCCTGCCCCTCATTCCCGGTTAGGACCTCCGATACCAGATTGCAGAACATCTTAAGAAGGTGGTCGCGGAATCTCATCCCTTCCACCTGATATCTCGCTCTGCGCAGCCTCTCCTTTTCCATCTGATCACGCTTGAGACGCACCTCGTTCGCCGTTCCGCCAGGGCTGAGGCCCGGGAAAAAGAGTTGGACCGTCCCTCGTCGGCCTTGTCGGCTCGTTCGCCCCGCATTTTGCAGCTCCACTCGAGAATTTTCCGGCATGAAGCCTACGGAAACATGCAGGCCCCCGTTCTTTTCAGCGTCTTCGGTGGGCTCATAATCGGCCCCGCGGCCAGCAATGTTGGTGGCAACGATGACTTCGCCAGGCCCAACCTTCTTCACGGAAAACTCTGCCTCTCCCGTGTTGGCATGTGTGCGGAGTGCAGGGAAGGCCTTGTTCATGTATTGGCATATAAATTTGACGTCGTTGATTGTTTCCACAATGATCAACACAGGACGGCCACCCCGCGCTATTCGGGAGGACTTTGTTATTAGCACCTCTAAAACGCCCTGGGCATCAGCGGTCACAACCGGCTCCAACTCCTTTGCAAGATACCTGGATTTGCTCGGACCTGCCCCTCCGGAACCCCAGGGTTCTTCCTCTGGTGCATGGACGAGTCTCTTGAACGGGGGAATTATAAGCATATTCAGGTCATAAACACGGTGAAGGAAGTCCTGCGTCGGCGCACTCCCCAAAGTGCCGGACGCTCCGATGATCCTGTTATATTGCTTGAAGTAGCCCACGTAGGATAGGAAACACGATACGAAAGTGGGAGGATCCACGGGAAGAGATTCTTTCATCTGCAGAAACTGATGAAGCCCCCTACCCCACACGGTATTGTGCTGCAGGACCCCCGCATTTTCGTAGTCCACCGGCACAATCTTGTCCTCGACCACAACGTAGTGTTTGCCTTTTTCGTAATGGAGAAGTGCCTCAACAGCGCTCTCGGCCAACTTCGTAATATTGCTTCTCACAAAGTCCTGGAGGTGGACCGGCACATGCAAGATATTCTGACCCTCAGTGAATTGGACCCCCTCTTCGTTTGCTTCTTCTTTCCAAAGGTCTCTGGTTATGCTTTTTGTCGCCAGTATAATCGATTTTTTCAACCACACGTTCACACTATCTTTCAGTTCTATACGGGTGTTTTCGTACGAGGGAGGTGAGTTCTTTGCTTGGGGTGTTTCATCCGTCTCCCCGCTGTTACCATCCGCTGCCTTACTGCCTTCAATCGTTTCCTCAAGATCACCCTGTATATCAACTCTTCCATTGTACACAGTGAATTTACCTTGAATAAAGTAGTACTTGCCGTCGTCACTATCCAGCACGAGATGATTGTGGTTAAAAGTGCAGGCGCGCCACATCACAGCCAATAGGGGAAGCAAGTGCGAAGTAGAAGGGCTGGGCTCCGAGAGCCGGACACTGGCACTTCGCTGGTCATACAGCAGGCTATCCACCTCGTCGATGAGGCACAGGTCGCACGGCCTACCCGCACGGACGCGATGTTTCGTGAAACTAGTGCGGAGCACATCGCCAATGAAATCGTCCGCACTCCCGTATACCACAGTCTTCTTATAGGCTATCATGCTGTTCTCTAACCGCTGTTCATGGCTCAGCGCCCCAACCGTCATGTTGTTGAACACCTTGTAGAAGCCCTCCATTTCCGTGGCGTCCCTCAAGGCCAGCACGGGGGAAGACACTACCACGTCGACCGTTCGGCCAACCATGGCGCAACAGGCAGCCAAGATCGCGTGGATGAGGGTTTTTCCCTGTCCAGTAAGAATCTGCGCCAGTGCGTTCTTCGCGCGACCCGCATAGAGAAAAAGCAGTAAAACAGCCGCACGCTGTGTTTCACGGAGTGTCTTCTTGAAATACACCTCCGCCGCATGCATGATCACCGTGGCAACCTCCACGAGTATAGGGAAAATCGTTCCGTGATCGCAGCGGCTGTTTGCAAGGTCAGGCAGCTCCCTCCGACACTCATTGAAGAGTACAGCCCAATTACTTATTTCATGGAGAGACCACTTCGAGATGGATTGGCTCTTCAGGTTCGAGCACTTGTTTCGGAGGTGGCTCCATTTACACAACAAGACGTCCGAATCATCCCTGTTCCCAGTTCTTTGGTCGAAGAGGTAAGCATAGACGGCTGACCCCCCCTCATGGGAGGCAGCCCACAGGCGGAATGCCTCCTCGAGTGTGGAATCAAGATGGGCTATGCCACTCTCCACCGATTCCCGCGCGATTTCCTTAATCATTGCCCCCCGGGTAAGCACAACGGACTCCGAGGCGAAGGCACCCTCGTTCACAAGAGCACAGGCTTTTCGAAGCCATTCGTCTACGCTTCGGATTTCATCGGAGCGGAGGGTGGTAAGCACCGCCTCGTCAAACGTGGTGTAGGAGCTGCGGTAGTCCATAAGAAGGTCCACAATCTCGACCAGGGTCACGCCTCCGCGGCTCCGCCACTCACCACCCTGCTCGGCATCGTGCTTTATTTTTTCCACGACACCGTCCAGCGCCTGGTGGAGACGATCCCACCCGAAACGCTTGCCCACGTCTAAGAGTGTTTCGGTGTCTGCGGAAGAAGTGCACTTATCAGCAAAGAGACAGTTGAATTTTAAGATCAGGCTCCAGCATTGCGATACGTGCAGCGTTGGAGCCGCAGAACAGCACCACTCAGCCTCTTCCGTCAGCGCCGAGGCACTTGTGTAAGGAGGCTTGCGGGCTGCAATCGTGCGCCAAACCTCCAGAAATGCCTTTTTATTGGGCTCTTTTTCCTTCAAGAAAAGACGGTATGGCTTGAAGTAGGCATAGTGCGGCCACTGGAGAAGGATAATGTTGTCAACCACCGCGTCCTGTTCTTCTGGGGAGAGCAGCTTGCCAACGGGGAGCGAGGCCACATAGTAACGAAGAACTTCCCGCGGCCAGCTCGTCAACGGCACTTTTTTTATAGTAGACCAGAGAGTGCCTCGTTCCGTAACCAGGTTCACACACCAAAGACTTTCCAATAAGTCTGTGCTTTCTCCGCATTCTTGAATTCCGCGCAACACACGGTATAGGAACACCAAACCGCGCAAACATGACATGGGTTTGAGCCGGCGCATCTTTTGATCGAGCGGGAGGTCCGTGGAATCGTGTTGCCACCCTGTAACACGTTCCCAAATGTCTTTTACCAGTTCCAGCTTTTGATAAGTAACTTCTCGGTCCATCCTTTGTGTCCATTGATAGAGCTGCGTCACCAGGTAGGGAAACCAACCAGGAGACAGCATCTGAGAAAAGTAAATCGGGGGCACACACTTGGAGAGGAGATCTGTGCAGCGGCATTCGCTTCTTTCTTGCTTAGAGGACTGCCTGCTGCCTTGTCGACGTCGGAAAATCCTATGGGAGACGACGCTCTTGAATCGCCTTTTCCCACATCCACCCACACCTCCACCGCCTATACTTCCAACTGAATCCTCAACGAACGGCGGCACGTAGAGGAGTTCCGTAAGGTATTTCGTCCCAAAGCATGAGAACCGGTGCAAAGGCGGTGGTTTCTCATACTCATCAAGAAAACACCCATCCACCCATTCTTCTTCCCCGTTGAACTCAGCATCCGCCTTCCCCACCCTTTCCACATCCCTCAACCCCTCTGAATCACAGTCATCGAACTCACCAAGGCAACACCTCAGTACACACTGAATAACCTGTCTGTATGCCTCGAGAGTCTGAGTCGCATAAAGCGGCAAAATTGTTTCGTAGGGTTTTGGTCCGTCGTCGGGGGGGGGCATCTTTCCAACTCCTTATTCGGCTCTGCTGTCCTTCCAGAAAAAAAATTTGAGAGGGCCAGCCAATTCACTTACTGCTACCAATAGCAATGACTCTTATTATTGAGTAGTTCTGATTCACTGGCTGGACAAAAATTGTGGCCATTTTCTATATTCCCTCATCACCAAGAGCAGCCGCGGGAGATTAAGGCCACACCCCCGCCGCCAAAGCATTCTTAAAAAAAAAAAAGATCGTCTTCCCGCTCAAGCAGAGAGGGCGGGAAGGACGAAAAGTCAAACCTGGTCATACAAAGCAGAGTTCGGGGTTAGGGTAACAGGGGGAGTAGCACCTAAGAGCACTGGAGCTACTATCTCACGAAATGCGCCTGGTTTTCCTCAGTTTCTGAAGACAAGGTGATTTGCAGTATTCTTTCCAGCTCGACATCAGCTGAGAGCTCGTCGATGAGTTCTTCTTGCCTATCTTTTTCGGCCTGTAAGGCGGTGACGCGCTCCCTTATAGACTCACACTTTTCACTGAAGGTCTCCAACTGCTTATCCAGGTCGGCATTTTCCTTTATTATCTCAGCGCGCCCTTGTTCGGTTCTTTCTTCCTCTGCTTTGGCTTCCTTCAGCGCCCGCAATGTTGCAACAAGGCCCACCAAGGCACGACCTAGTCTTTTCTGTGTCGCTGTTTCAGACTCATCGTCGGCGTCGGATTCTGATCTGTCAGGGTCGCCGCTGGGAGGGTCAATGCGTGCGCGCAGGAATAAAACAAGTAAAATGTAGAACTTCTTTCGTTTCACAAACGATGGCTCGATCTTGCTTAGTTGCATATGAAGGCGTAACACATACTTCAGGCGGCAATCAAGCACGTCGAGGGAGTCCAAAATCACAAGATTCCGGAAATACGAGAGAAACCCGAAAAGGCAGCGTTCTCTTTTTTTTTCGTCAGTCCAAGCATCATCTGTATAAACGCGTTTCTCCCATTTCAGTAGTGTAAGATAACTCCGCAAAGCATAATCGGCGACGCTTAAATCATCATCGTTCTGGAAAAATTCCTCAAACTCTGGATCAACCTTGCCATCAAAATACTTTTTTAACGCCCGTTCCGCTCCTTCCATAATTCCTTCCTTGAACTCGTCATATATGTGACTGCAGAAGGGTCATCAGGAAAGCGGAAGCAGATCGAAAAGGTCAAAGGGTCCGCCATAAAAAGCTGGACCCGCTGTGCACATAACAAAGTAAAGAAAAACACAGCCTCAGAGCGCGTAGGATATATATATATATATATATATATATAAAACCAACACAACGCAAAATAAATTAAAGGAACAAAACGAGAAAGAACCTCATAGGCTACGAGCCTCCTAACCCCATGAGCTCGTCTATACGCGCCTTATTTTCCGCAATTTGGGCCTCCAATTCCCTTTCTTCCTCTTGGAGTCGCTCCAGTTTCCGCTGAACTTCATTAATTGCCTTCCGTTTCTGCTCATTTTCACATTTGAGCTGCTTCAGTGTTCTAGGCGTCTGCTGGGCTTCGGCTTCATCCTGATCCATCATCAATCCGTCTCCTCTGTGTCTTCACGCACACCGATATTCAAGCCGAGTGAACGGTGTCGTATTAGGACCACCGTGCCTACCGTTCGACGCAGGGTGACAAGCCTAATAAAACAGAAAATGTAGAACGAAAAACGTGAATCCTTGGTCCCACGGACGAAAAGGGTCGACAACGCGAACGATGTGCCCGTGAATGCTGCCATGACATGGACATAAAGCTATTCAGCAAACTCATGGATAGACATTCTTTTTTTCCACAGGCCTCAGAGAGTGGCTTGTACCTCCACTCAGCCACCCCGAGTCTTCATAATCTCTTTGTTTGAAAAATTCACAGACACAATGAGTTAAAAAAAGACATTGGATGGT
Organism: Trypanosoma grayi; assembly: GCF_000691245.1. Taxonomy (NCBI): domain Eukaryota; phylum Euglenozoa; class Kinetoplastea; order Trypanosomatida; family Trypanosomatidae; genus Trypanosoma; species Trypanosoma grayi. The sequence continues at coordinate 14,608 of NW_008826008.1, forward strand.
TTGCCCCTTCCCGAAAACGAATCCGATAAGGGAGTTCGAAAGAATGGCACAAAGCACAACTCTCAATATTTTTAAGCCTATTCAAAACCACTTCAAAAGCAGAACGCAGCTCCAAGTGAGGCAGAAGTTCGAAAAACCGGTATATGTCCACGCTCGACAGAGAAAATCCCCATCCCGAAAAAGAAAAACGATCAATCATGGAAGAACACATCCTATTCATCCACCATTTTGATAAAAAGAATTATTTGCCCATACGAGAAAATCACATACACCCGTTGGCTCTAATTATCACTAATATTAAGCGACATGGAACTAATTCAAATAACAATAGCGATGTATGTGTGTCTGTATGCAGCTCAACATTGTGAAGAGAGTTCGATGCGTTAAAAACGCCTTGATACTAATTGATATGAGGTTTAACAAAGAAAAAAAAACACAAAAATAAAAAAAACATGGTTAAACAGCGAAGGACCTCAAAATAATAAAAATTAGATTAATAAAAATGACATACCAAGATATCAAAAATTAGAACTCGGTTCCGCTTGGTGATGCCGGCCACCTCATCGCGGTGCCAGGGTCCAGCACCACGTATTGTCGGGGGAAGCCAAGCGCCAGCAGAGTTCGCCACTTGGAGAACTTTGCGGCGAAATGCTTCCGGCATCGCACAGTACCAGGACCCGCCGCGTCTTGCTGGGACACAGTATTATCCATGTCGGTCTTGGGGCGCGTGTTACCGCGCCATCAGCAGTATCATCCGCACCGAGTTACTGCTTAGTGGAAATGTGGAAGAGAATCCCGGCCCTACATTGAGGGGCATGCAATGGAACTCAGCTGGGCTAATACAAGCGAAACGCCTAGCCTTGGGTAAACAGCTCTACGGTGATGGTATC
>NW_008826009.1:0-2959 GCF_000691245.1 Trypanosoma grayi
TATGTGTCTTGTTGTCTCGTGTGCATTCCTAAATGCAAATGCATTTCCTCTTCTCACCCTCGTCATCCTTGTGGACACTGGTGCCGTGGCAGCCAGAGTTGGTTGTTGATAGTATAGTAGGATGATAACAGAGGAGCTCTTTGGCGCGTTTGTGCAGCAGTCATGGAGTGGGGCCGGCGCGTCCCGCGCGGACGGCGGCGTGTTTGAGGCCATACCGCCACTCTCGCAGCAGCAGCAGCAGCAGCGCGGCAACAGTCCGACCGCTGCCAGTCGTGTTGCTGGCGGCGCGCCTCTCATGGCGTCCACGTGCTCGCCGCTTGACTCCCCGCAGCTGCTGGTCGCGTACCACAACGCCAGCTGCAACGCGTTGCTGCGTTACCACAGCAACACTCCAATCCTGAGGCCGCGCACGACGTACTCGCTGCCGCGACGCGTCTCCTCCGCGTCGGTGGGCCATTCGCGGCCGCAGCCGGCACACCGCTCGATGGGGAGCCATACGCGTACGATAAGCCGTCGCGCCTCATCATCGTACACGCGTACACGCCACGATGAGGCGTCCTCCTCGCCGCAAGCCGACGCGGTGTACCGTACCGGGCGCTACACGGACCCGCATGCCCCACCACCAACAGCGGTGATGGCGGCAACAGCAGTATTTCCAGAGCACGCGCGCAGCAGCTGGGGCTACGCAGAGGATGACGGCAGCGCTACGTTTCCTGTGGAGGGGCGCCCGTCATGGTCGCCGCGGCAGCGGCGCTACCGGCGGGCCTCCAGCAGCAGCACCGGCGGCCCGCGTGTGAGCTCTGGGGTTCTGGTGGCTGCGCTCAACTACGGTGGATTTGGTGAGGAGGACGACGAGGAGGAGTATGACTTTGCAGCCCCGCAGGCGGAGGGCCGGACGACAACGCGGTTGGATCCCCAGACCCTGCACGTGCAGGAGGAGACAGCCTTGCGGCGTGGCTCCCACACAGCGCCGCCGCGCCACACGCACCACTTCCATCATCACCACCACCACTACGGTCATCATCATCAACACCATCACCATCACCACCACCTCCACCATCACCAACAACAACAACAACAACAGCAGCAGCAACAGCAACAGCAACACCGTGGCAGCGGCGGTCAGTCAGACGCAACGTCGACGTGGGCAACAGAGCAGCGCGAGCGGATGGTGGAGGTTAGGGGGGGTGAGGGGGAGGACGAGTATCCCTCGTATCTGTGGGAAGGAGCAGATCCCAGCATGGCGCTCGTAACCCCGGAGCTAGGGGTGTACTGGTCAGGGCATGAAGAGACATGGTCTGAATGAGTAGTAGGGGGGAGGGGCGGACAGAAAAGGTACGGGATGTGGTTGCCGTTGCTACTATTGTTGTTGTTCTTGTTATTCCCATTGTTGTGGCTCTCATCATTCATGGCCGTTGTGTTTTGCGTGCACGCTGTGTCATTCTCATAGCATTACATCTGCACGAGGAGTGCGCCGCTGTGCCCCGAGCACGCTGTTATCGTGAAGAGGAATATCTGCTGCTGTTTTACGTTGTTTTATTCTTCTCTCAGCCGTCAGCAGGAGTGAAAAGCTTCTCTTACTCAGAGTGAGAGTGGGGGGAGTATATATAATCAGACATATATATATAGATACAGTGGCCAGTAGAGAAGGAGGTAATAGATGGCAGAAGGGGCTGCTAGGAGGAAATCAGCGGTGTCACAAAAGCGGGCGCGCGAGGCATCCAGCAGCAGCAATAGAGGGCGCTCCTTGCCCACTGTTGACACCGCCGCGCCGAACGGTGCAGATGAGTCGAATGCGTTCTTCGTTCACATCAACGGCTGGCCATGTAGTGTCTCGTCGGAGACGCCCTTCGTCAACCTGCGGGAAATGTGCGGGCAGGCGGGAGTTCTGCTGCAAGACGTAACGGTGTGCGGGTCCCCACTGCTGCTGCTGCCTTGCCCGCACACAGGCAACGTCCGAGTGCTGCCGCGCCGTTGCTACCGGCTGATGAAGTTCATCGGAGAGCACTTGTGCCTCGCAGGCGATTTTGCGCCGGTCGCGGACGACGATGACGTTGCAGTCCGGCTTCACATGTTGGAGGACGGCGCGTTGCGACGGCAGCGACGCGAGGCGTGGGCGATGAGTGAGTTGGTGGGCATGATGGCGTTCCTGCGGAAGAACCCGCACAGCAAGCCGCGGGACTTCGAGGCCCTCTCCCCAGAGGAGGCGGCGCGTTACCACGCGGTCGGGAGCATCTCACTGCTCGGTGGCCAAACGGATGACGACGACGGAGGCAAGGAGGTGGAGAGTGAGGGCGAGGTGCATGAGACGGGCAAGAATGACAACTGCGGCACGGGGGGTTCGAAGGGGAAGCGGCGGCGGAAGTGAGGGGTGTGGGGAGCGTTTTCTCTGCGTGTGTGTGTGTAACGGCATGGTCGTTTACAATGCCGCACTGCTAATCCCACGGAGTCGTGATGTGGAGATGGTGTACAGTAAGCTTTTGTGGTGGTTTTACGCGGGCGTGCAAGCGTGGAGCGGGCAAAGTGGGGTACCAACGAAGGAGGCCTACCGTGTTTCTCCCNCTTTATCTGTGTGTGTGTGTTTGTGGTGAGCGAGGGAGGGAGGGGAAGAAGATGTAATGCGGAAGTAGGAGCGAGTAAGACTGGCCCATTTCCAATTTCAACAAATAACAACTCTGCGTAAGGGGGGGGGGACAAGTGGTGTTGTTTTACGCTGCAGCACGAGCTGCTTTGTGTGAGAGTGCTCTTGGCTCACCGGTGTGGTCGTGCCGCCCCATCCTAAGCGTAATACAAACAATTCTATGCGTGTAATAGAAACTAATTGATGGCTCTTTGCGATACAGCTCTTGGTTTCGTAACAGTTGTTTGAAACGTGTCAGTGGGCTAAGGCCCCTTGGGAGGCATACGAAAGCGAAACAGGAAGCATCTTACATATAATATATATATATATATATATATA
>NW_008826009.1:3022-6810 GCF_000691245.1 Trypanosoma grayi
CTCCCATACACAGGCAAGCAGTCCGTGCATGACGGCACCACCACCAACACCACCCGCAGCAGGGTCCGGAGAGGGAAGTACGGCAGTACCGCACCACAGCTATAGCCACTCCTATTCCTTCGCGTCGGTGAAGACGAATTACGTCGTTGAGCACGCGGCGCCGTCGGCGGTGTGTTTGGTGCGCAAGGTACAGAGCTCACCGTACCAGCCACTTCCGCCGGATCAAGTGCAATCCGTGACAGTGCCGAATCTCCTCTCGTTGCGCCCGCCGCCCCACGTCGCACACCAGGCAGTCATGGACTTCTACTTTGCTATGAATGGGCACTGCGGTGTGCACTGCCCGGACCCTTCGGCGATAGACCTCATCACGGTTGCCGCGCACGCAAGGAATGCAGCTGTGGCTAATAGTGGGGGCAGCAGTAACGCGGATGGCCATGCGAGGGAGTTGCCGCGGTCGGGCACAGGGGGCGCACCGCGGTATTACCACGCAGCGGACTCCGCTGCTAGTGCTGCTTCTACATCAGTCCCTTACCACTCCGCCGGTGCTCCGAACAGCGGTGGCGGTGGCAACAACAAGGCATTCCCAGTCGCCGAGCCGATGTATGCAGCGCCAGGTATGGATGGTGCAATGTACGCCGGCCAGCACCAGCAGAAGCAGCAGNGAGCCGATGTATGCAGCGCCAGGTATGGATGGTGCAATGTACGCCGGCCAGCACCAGCAGAAGCAGCAGCAGCATGGTTCAGCTCCTTCCATCTTGGGTACATCGATACTTCCCCCCACCGCTGTGTCGTCATCAGAGGACTATCGGCTTTCGCAGATACGCCGTAATGAGCGTCACGTGAACAACGCAATATATGGCAAGGTATGTGCCTTCTTTAACACGCGGGAAGGCTGTAGGCGTGGGCCCTACTGCAACTTTCTCCATATTGGCAAGGGGGGGCAAAGCGGAGCCGGGGTTGGTACTGGTGCTGCGGTTCCTCCACAATTTCCGTGAGGTGTATGCGTATGACTGTGTGACGGGACAGGATAGTTTGATGTTGTAACGTGAGAGAAGTGCCAACTAGCAACGGTTATTGCTTGGTGCCTTTCTTGGTGCATGCCTCACAGCTGTACTGTGAAGGCATTTCATCACTGCAGTTTGTGCGTGTGTGTGTGTGTGTGTGTGTGTGTGTGTGTGTGTGTGTGTGCGTTTGGCCTTTCTGTTGCTATTACCTGCGTCGTATTGCGGTCGTACCGCTCATCCATTGCAATAAGGAAGTCACGATGGCCACCGTAATTGTCGACAAGCCGACCAGCGTCTCAGCAGTTCCCATTCATGCGTTCCCGCAGCCGAAGGCGCACGAGCACCCCCAGTGTGGGGTTAGCAGCAGAAGCAAAACGAGCAGCCAGCAGGACGTCGTGTTCTGGTCCTTCGTTGCTGGTGCGCTGACGGGGGGCATGGAGGCCCTCATCACGTACCCCATAGAGTATGTAAAGACCAACCTGCAGCTGCAGCAGCTGGTTCCCGCATCAACGGCATCGACAACATCAACAGCAACGCCGCACGTGTACCACGGCATTTGGGATTGTGTGAACCGCACAGTCCAGCAGCACAGTCCACTGGGGCTCTATCGCGGCTTTTTCCCTGTGCTTCTGGGCTCTATCCCGAAGCAGGCGTCCCGCTGGGCTGCGTACGAATGGGCAACTGACACCGTCAAATCACTTAAGCGTGCTGGTGGTGCCCAGCAGCAGCAGCAGAAGGATGTGACCCTCAGCCTGCTAATGATGAGCGCATGTGGATTCTTCGCCGGCTGTGTGGAGGCGGTGTGTGCGGTGGCGCCGACGGAGAGTGTGAAGACGCGCATGATTCACGACGCGAAGCAGCCGTGCCCGCGCTACAGCCCGTTAGGCACCGTTCGAGCGGTGCAGCTGATGCTGCAAGAAAATGGGGTGCGGCGCACCTTCTACAGCGGCGTCGGCACCACGATGGTGAAGCAAGGTCTTAACCAGTCCCTCCGCTTCCCCGCGCAGAAGCTCTTCATGGATGCGCTGTGTTGCTGCTACCGCAGCACCAACGGCGGTGACCGGCACACTGCGCAGCAGGAGGAAGAGCGGTGGCGGCGGAGCCCGCTGTGGAACGGGGTATCTGGTTTCTTCGCCGGTGTTTTCTCTGTCCTCGTTACGCAGCCGGTGGATGTCGTTAAGACGCAGCTGCAGTCTGGTGCCGCACGGCATGCCGGCTCACCGCACATGAGCTGCAGCTGCTGCTATCGCGCGATATACCGCCAGCGTGGGATTTTTGGCTTCTACGCGGGCGCCATTGCGCGAAGCGTGCACGTCGGCACGCACGTGGCGCTAACCTTTACCGTGTTTCCAGTCGCCAAGCGCGTGATCCTCAGTAACGCCGGCACCAACGCCACCAAGTGAACATTTTTTTTTCTCTTTGTTGCTTGTTTGTTTCTTCTTCGGCTCCGTCCGCCACGAACACAAAAAAAAGGACCCTCCGCAATGGCAGCGGTGGGGGAATGACTCGTGGCGCCAAGAGAGGAAGAACAAGAGCAACAAGAGCGAAGATAGATTTTTTGTTGTTGTTTGGGGGTGAGAGGAGTGAAGCTATTTGCGTTCTTTATCGTCCGAGGAGAAGACGCGTTGTTATACGGTGGGGAGTGTGGGTGGGGAAGGCGTCTCGTTCGCGGGGCCCTGCATTACACGTTTGTTTGTTTGATTTTGTTTTGTTGTTGTTGTTGTTGTTTTTGGGGGGGCGCTTGGCTTTTTGCATTCTCCGNTCTTCGTTCACTTCGACTGTGGGTCCCCTGTGGCGTGCCCCACACATTTCTGGCACGCGTGCCTCCACCTCACGCCCACTGTCATGCGCGCCGTCGTCGGGCCCCGTGTCTGGCACTCCGCAGCAACCGCAACAGGGGGCGAGAGGAGGTATGCTGGCGAGCGCGGCGGACGGCAACTGATGCGGGGCTGACGGCCTTCTCTGTGTTGCTATTGATGGGGATGTGGTGGTGGTGGTGGTGATCATATCGACCGAGAGGCGAATGTGTGTATTGGAAGATGTGCCTGCGCGTCGTGGTGCTCGAGAAACATGTGTGTACACGCATGCGCATGCGAAGCGAAGTAGAAGTGTGGTCAAGCCAAAAAAAAGGTGAGAGAGAGAGAACGAATTGATGTGGAATCAGGAGCTTCCATAAACGCGGCGGCGAAATGCATCAAGGTTGTTGTTGGCCCCTTCGTGGAGGCGGGGCAACGATGAGGAGGGGGTGGGGCGCTCGGTATTCCCCCTTTCGTCTGTGTGTGGCTGTGTGTGTGTGTGCTTTGCTTTGTTTAATGGTTCTTCTTGTTGCTGCTCACGTGGTCTGTTTCGTCGCCACGGTGCGCCTGCGGTTCTCACTGACCCTGCGGCTGTGGCGTGGTGCCCTCCATGTTAAATAAGCTCCTTTTTTTTTTGTTTGCTTTTTTGCTGTTCTCGGTTTGCTCCGGTGCGGGATGTGGCACGGCCTCACCCCGTGCCCTGCGGTGATCCCGTCGGCCTCCTGGATTGCCGCAGTTGTGATCTTTCTCCCTTGCTTCTTTGTTGTTGGTGTTTTTTTGCTTTTTTTTTTTCGCTTTGTTTTTGCTGTGTGGCCACGCCTTGTGTAATGTGTGCTTCTGCTATGTGTGTCTGTGTGGTGGTGGTGGTGGTGGTGGCGTCTGTGGGTGTGATGCGGAGTGGGGGGATGCGCGTCATCGTCATCTTTTTTTGTTTGTTTGGCTTTGAAACAACGGGAAGTGCCTCGCGTTGCTTCTGCTTCTGCTGCTG
>NW_008826009.1:6830-10228 GCF_000691245.1 Trypanosoma grayi
GGGGGGGGGGGTTTGGTTTGTTGCGCTGCGACGCTCTCTCTCTTCGGTGTGTGTCTCTCTCTCAGCATCTCTGTAGGGTGTATAGCACATCGTTGTTACTACTGCTATTTAGAGTGGGCCGCAGCCATTGTTGTCGTCGTCGTCGTCGTCGTTTGGTCGCTGCACGTGGGGATTGTGATTCGATAATTACAGGGCCGCACACGTGACCACAGCGCACACGGTAGCAGGGCGCGCGCAATCACACAAGAGAGAAGGACGAGGGGATTGAGTAGAAGGAGGGAGAAGACGGACTCTGTAGAATAGGACATCGTGCACTAATCCAGAGTGAGAGGCCGGACAAGAGTACGCTGCGCGCAGTGAACAGCAACGGGCACACGGAAGCAGAAAAGAGGGGCAGGCTGGTCGATAACGCAAGCGCGATACAAAGCACGGGAGCATTACTGGCTTTAGGAGAACAGTAACAAGAAAACAAAAAGGGAGAACAAACAAAAGAGGTAAGAAGCTACGAGTATGAGGACATCAATGCCTCTGCGGTGCCGCACCACGACGGCACCAGCAACAGCCGCAGCGTCGTTGCTGCTGTTGTGTGCGGTGCTCATGCACCTCGTTCCCGCGGCCGCCCAGCAGCCACTGGACGGCATGGTGTTGTACAAGATATTCAGCAGCTACTCCTGCGCCGCCTGCACGCAGGCGCAGCAGGACGGCCCTAGCGGTGTGGCGACACTCGCAAGGGCATCCGGCGGCACGGTGGGCGCCGGCAGCGAGTCACTGATTGTGTGCGACAGCGGCGCTGCCGGGGCGACGGTGCGCATCGTGAACCGCAGTGGCCTCTTCACTGTCGCCGGCAACCGTGCAGAGCGCGGCTGGCGGGACGGCGCGGCGAACACGGCGCTGTTCAACAACCCGTCGAGCGTCGTGCTGATTGACGGCACAATGTACGTCGCGGACACCGACAACAATCGCATCCGCAACATCAGCGCGAGCGGAATGGTGGGCACATTTCTCGGCGAAACGCAGCTGTCGAAGCCGACGTACATCATGCCGTACCGTCGCCCGAGCGGCACATACGACCTTTTCGTGTCCGACACCAACAACTCGCGCATCGTCTTCACCCCGCTGACGGACGTGCCTCCCGTGACGGTGTTCATGACTAATTTGCAGCCTGGCGAGATGCAGATCAGCGAGTCGCGGCAAATCATGTACGTCATTCGTGAAGAGTCGCAAATTGTGGCCATCGACGTGAGTAGCGCCGGCACCGCGTCGCCACGCTCCTGGAACGTGGGCAATATCGGCTGCACCGGCTACAAAAGCGGCCTCATGCTCACCGCCAACGAGGAAGAGCTGTACTACTACGGCAACAAGGCTGGGCAGTACGTCATCATGTCATTGTCTGCGGTGGCGGATGCGGTCGACGCGCCGCAATTGTGCCCGAACGTCGTGATGAATTGGTCCGACAGCCGCAGTGTGTCCCTCGTGAGCGCGGGCATGCGTGGCTTCTACGTGGTAAACGCCTCCGATGTGTTCCTTGTGCGGGACAGCACCTTCACGCAGACGCTGACGATAGACGAGTACCGCACGCCGACCCCAACGGCTTCGGTGACGCCGACGGGGCAGATGCTGGAGACGCCGACCCCGACGGCGACGCCGTCCGCCAGCAAGACACTCACGGAGGGGCGCCCGCACGCGGTTGCCGCGTTCCCCACAGCGAGCCTCCCCGTCTCGTTCGTGCGGTTCATTCACGAGATGTACGCCTGGATGATGAGGGACGTCAGGATCGCCTTCGGCACAGATGACTTCTTCGCCGCGTTCGAGCCGCTTGGGTACAACGACGTGCCCGGCAGCGCCAATGTTTCCACCTGGAACAACTTGACAGCGCAGCTCAGCTACGATGGCAGCATCCTTATCACCCATTACTATGGCCCCTTTGGCATGATGGAGGACGAGGCGCAGGCAAGTCTCTTTGATTCGTTGTGGAAATGGGCACGTGAATTCCATGAATCGCTGCGGAAGCGTGACCCGCCCATCGCGCTGGACGACTTCTGTATCATTAACTGCACCAGCGAGTGTAGGGAGTTGTCCTATGAGGAGAGTATGTGCATCGGTTACAAGAAGCCACCGCTGTGCAACGATGTTTGCATAGGGGCCATTGTGTCATCGGTGGTGCTGGGCGCAACAGGAATTGCGTTGATTGCCTTGATGATCGGCAGCCCTGCGAATGTGAAGACGGCTTTCCTGCGTGTGCCGGCCTTTTAGTAGAACCCCTGTGGGGGCCTTCATCTGTATTTATATTTCTACACATCCACATAGAGTGGAGGGAGAAGAGAGACGAGGAGTGGGAGGGCTCCGCGAATGGTATGTCATTGTTCACAATCTACGTGGACAACAAAAAAAAAAAGAGAGAGAGAGAAGAAAAGAGGTTTCTGTGCTTGTTCACCCACGTGACACGAGAGGGAAGAAAAACAGGGGGGTTTGAATTCCCCCTCTCAGTCTCCGTTTTCCTCCACTGTACACTGGATGGGCGCCAGGAAGGAAGCAGGGAATGAGCAAAAAAAAAACGAGGAGGACACGAGCAGCAACAGCGATAAGCAACGCAACGGGGGGGAAACATCTCATTTCGGCAGTAGCAATAATAGCCGCCGCCGCCGCCGCCGCCGCCGCCGCAGGAAGAGGTACATTCAAGTCTAGATGATCGTTGTTCAAGAGTCTTTCTTCTTTGGCTTCATATCAGTTTGTTTCCACCTCCGCTTCCATGTCTGTTCTTTTATCAAGTTTTTTGTTTCGCTATTCGGTGTCTGTATGTGTGCGCGCGTGTGTTTGTCTGTCTCACTCCCTCTCTTCCCCTCTCTCTCTCTCTGTGTGTGTGTGTGTGTGTCTGTGTGTGATTGTTTCCATCATTACCTTCCCTGCTGGTAGACGGCGGTGATTACTGTGTCGCGGGACGGGAATCACTGCGTGTGTGTGTGAGGTATGGAGGGAGGGGGAGAACACCAAGAATAAGGGGGGAAAGAGGGAAGAAAGAGAGGCAGGGCGTGAAGGGGGAGGGAGGGACACATTTGCAGCAGCAATAGTACCAGGAGCGGCGTCTGTCGATGATTTTTTTTTCCTTTTTTGTTTTGCTGTGGCCTGTGGGTGTGTGTTTTTGTTTTTCCTTTTTGTGTGGTTGTTGTTTTGGCTGCGGTCATCGTTGGTTCACGCCTCCTCCTCCTCCTCCTCCTCCTCCTCCCCCCCACCACCACCACCACCCCGCTGTGTGTGTGCGTGTGCTTTGTCTTTCTTTTCCGGGTATATTTGCGCTCCCGCCTGCCCCTCCCGCACAGGGCACCACACACACACACACACACTGTGCGTCTGTTGGTGGGTGATGTATGTTTGTCCCACGCCTGCCGGTGTGCGGGGTG
>NW_008826009.1:10305-13998 GCF_000691245.1 Trypanosoma grayi
TATATATACACACACATGCAAGCAGGCAGGCGTACACACAAACACACATGCACGCATCATTGCGTCCTCATACTGACGTCTGTGGGAGGGGTGGGGGAATATGGCACTCGTGCAGACGTGTGTATCGGTGTATATTTGTTGACACGCATAATTCGGGGTGGGTGGATACCGGTGGAAAACGAATACAGAAGGATAGCTGCGACACTGCCAGCTGTCAACAGGTCGGCTTTGGTCGTCGCTCTCTTTCTCTGCCTCCCCTCTCCCCCACCCCGGGTTTTTCAAGGGTACTGTGACTCTCCACCAGCAACGGCTGAGNCCCTCTCCCCCACCCCGGGTTTTTCAAGGGTACTGTGACTCTCCACCAGCAACGGCTGAGTAGCTTAGAATAAAGGACGGAGTGCAAGAGAGATAGAGAGAGAGCGTCTGCGAGAAGGAGCGAGGAATGCATTGTATTGTGCGTGTGTGTTTGCGTGTATGTATGCAGTTGTTTCTGTGTCTCATCGTAATTGTAATGAAGAGAGAAACACACGCACAGAGAGAGAGAGAGAGAAGGGAGGGGAGGGATGAAGCAATGGCGGTATGTGCGTGCCCGTGCAAGGGCGGCGTGACCTCCACCTTCTACTCTGAGAGAACGAGATGGAGCGGATGGAGAGAAGGACATGCTGTGTGGCCAGCCTGCTGTGCTGTGATGCTTCTGTTGCGCAAATCGTCTTTTCTCCTCTTCTTCTTATGCCTCTCCTGACATTTCTGTTCTTGTTGTTGTGCCCGGCAGTGTATCTAGCAGAGGTATAAGCATTGCCCTCATCACCTTCACGACAGCGTCACTGCCACATCGTGGAACGACAGAATCACAAGAGCTCAACCAATTGAAGACGGAGCAGAAAGCAACAAGAATAGAGAACAAAGAAAAAAGGAACGGCGGTCATAATAAGAAAGAGTCTCTCTCTGTGTGTGTGTGCACGTGTATATTTGTATATAAATATATATTCGGCAGCAGCAGCAGCAGCAGCAGGTGCACCTTGTGTCATACGCGTGACAGCATCGGAAGCAGTACGAGTATCTAGAGCAAGTCAGAAAAAAAAAAAAAAGAACAAGAAAGGCCCTGTTCGAGAAAGGGGTACGCTGTATTTTAACAGTGACATCATCAGATAGCAAAGGGATACGGAAGCACACGGGCGTCAAATGGGGAAAGAAAGAAGGAATATGGCCAGGTGTCTTTCACCTCGATTTCTCCTGTTGTTCGTCGCCATTTTGGCCGCTGCAGCTGCGGTGGGGGGCAGCGCCGCTTTAATGGATCTGAACCGCCTGGTCACAACGGTTGCCGGCTCCAACACCTTCACCGGGACGGTGGATGGGTTGCCCGGCGTGTCAAGGCTGCGGCGTCCTTTTGCCCTCTGCAGAGGCGAAACCGCGGACGAGATTCTCGTGGGCGACGGCGAGCTGTTCCGCACCTACTCTCGCAGAACCATGCGGTTGGGGACACTCTTTGGTGGCGGCGGCTCCGCGGCGACAGATGGACCGTTTGAGCAGGCGAAGCTCTTCGGTCCGCAGGGTTGTGTGCGTATGGACTTTGGCGACTTTTCGGTGGTGTACTTCGTCGAAGGACAGAGAACGCTGCGGTACTTCACCAACAGAACCGTGAGGTCTTTGGAGCTGCAAGGAGGCGGCTCCTTTACTGATGTGACGATCTACAACAACATGCTGTACCTGACGGATTCGAACAACGGCGGTGTGTGGAGTTGCAGCATTGAATCTGATGGAGTGCCGTCTGGGTGCTTCAAACGGGTCGGCTTCTCGTGCGGCGTCAACCAATACCATGCCATTACCGTGACTGAACAGGGCGTCTTCGTTGTCGGTAAAGGATCGTCGACGGTGTTCGCGGGTATCTGCTGGTTCAATATGAACGGCGCTATTCAGGGGACGCTGCCGGGACGCTACGTTGATGTCTTCAGCCTCAGCGGCGGAAGGCTCTATGCGGCGATGCCCAGAGAGCTGTACCACGTGAGCACGGCAGGCACAAATCTGACAGCCGAGCGCTTTGTGGGTAACTCAACGCAGCAGTGCCCACCCGCCGCGGACGGCTTCAGCCCCAACATCTGCGAAGCGGAGCGCCTCATGGTGATTGCGGAGAATGAAATGTACATCACCGTCGCCCAGGGCGCGGCGGTGCGCTCCGTGACTCTGCCGGCAGCTGTCGTCGCGGATCAGCTCCCGCGGCAGCCACTGCCTGTTGGGTTCCCAGACGAGGACAACATCATCCCCGACACCCTGTCCCTCATGAACGCCGCGCTGAACCAAGCCCTGGGCACGTCGGACACCGTCGTGGATGTTAACAGCCTGCAGGTTGACGACGATTCGTGGGCCACGGACTTCGAGGTGCTGGTGCAGCAGCTGAGCTTTGACAATGAAACCACGCCCGGGTTGGTTCGGAGCACGGACCATCAGGCAGCCCAGATGCTCGTGCGGCAGTACTACGACAGGACAGACGAGGTGGTGTACATGGACACAAATGTTGTGCCGTACTGCAGCAGCAGAAAGATGTTGGATTTGGAGCGTGGCATCGTGGCGTTGGTGCGAGACTTGCTGAAGTTCCCGCTCATCTACTCGGACGAGCCCCAGGCGGTCACCATCAACGGTGTGCCGAACATCACGACGATGAAGCTTCTCATGTCAGAGAGGTTTGCCAACGACACGACAAGCGCCAAGCTGGAAGAGGCGAACCTCACAGGGGCCTCATTGAGGCTCATTCGCGGCATGTATGACGACAACCACACCGCGAGGCTTGTATTTCCCGACCCGCCGTACGACTTCTCGCAGATCACCCCCGAACAGATGCAGAATGTGCGGTGGTTTATCCTCAGTCGGGTGCAGGCGCGGCTTGAGGAGTGTGCGCAGCTCATCCCTGGCGGCGACAGCGACGGCTGCAATGCTACCATCACAAACCGCACGGAGAAGCAGATCCTGCAGCCACCCTTTAACACGCAGAGCGAGTATGAGGTGTTCGTGCCGGATTTCTACAATTTCAACGCGACGCGATGCGTCGAGGACATGGACTGGGATGATCTCTTCTACCTACTCGGAAACTACAGCGAGATCAATAACCCGCCACCCGAGCCGCGCTGCAACCGTGGCTGCATCATCGGCGTTGCCATTGCGGCGGCGATTGTACTGACGGCGATTATTGCCGTTATTGTGGTGCTCACGTCGAAGCGCAAGCGGCTTGCCGCTGTTGTGGCGCCCGCCCACCCGAAGTTCAAGGGCACGCTCGACGAGGAGGACGAGGAGCTGGGGTCGAGCAACCCGCTGGATAGCTATGGCAACGGTTCGGGACGCGATAGGATGTAAGAGACTNTATATATATGTGGTGCCGTCTGTGCAAGTGACGGGATGCAGTAAAGAAAAGAAAGAGGACGCGGCGTACGTTTGTTTGTGTGTGTGTGCGGCAGCAGCACTAGCAGTAGCAACCACCACAGCGACAAGGACGGCGCAACGAAGATTAGAAGACGGAAAGAGAGACAGACAAGCACACAAACAAGAAGAACAAAAGAAAAGGCAAAACGAAGCAGCAGCAGCAGCGGCACGCAAGCAAGGAGCAACAAAGACGGAGGGAAGCAAGAGGAAGAAGAAAGGGAACGAGCGGAGCGAAGCGACGAGGGAGGGGCGGCGAAAACGGAAAGAAAACCCTTCGGAGGA
>NW_008826009.1:14212-14761 GCF_000691245.1 Trypanosoma grayi
AAAAAGAAACAGAAAGGAAAAAAGGAAAAAGAGGGCTAAGAGAAAGAATATGGATTCACACTTCATCGTACATTATATATATATACATATATATACATATATATATATATATAATTGGGTTTAGAAAAGAAGGGGCAAGGAGGCATGTGCGATCTGCCTACCCCCCTCGCTGTTGTTGTTGGTGTGTGCGTGTTTTTCTTTTCTTTGTGGGTTTGATTGTTTGTTTTGTTCTTTATGCCGTTCCTTCTTCCGGACTCAATCTCGTCGCCCCCAGTGCGTGTGGGGGCATGTCGTTTTACTGGGGGGGGACACTGGTGTGAGCGAGCGGGATACGATGTAGAGGCGGGGATGCACATACTGCATGCAGGAAGAAATGGTGGGGGGTGGAGCGAAAGGGTGGGGGGTCTGCTTGGTGGCGAGGAGGGTGGCTGCCGATAGAGGACGGTGGCTGGTGGAGGAATGACGACTGCACACGTTCTGCCGCAGTGCGCGTACCTCTCGCCCTCTTGCTTGCTCGCTCGCTCTCTCTCTCTCTCCCTCTCTCTCCCT
>NW_008826009.1:14924-15497 GCF_000691245.1 Trypanosoma grayi
ATATATATATATATATATATGTGTGTGTGTGTGTGTGTTTCTATCGTCTGCGTGGGCCCCATTCACATTTCCTTTTTAAAGCATCCCCGCTGATTTCTTTGTTGTTATTTTTGTCGGTGTTCTTGTTGCTGTTGCCGCTGCAATGATGTTATGTGAGTGTAGATGCCTACTGTGCAAACCAGCGCGCCCAGCCGTCTGTAGTGTTGCGTGGGGCTCGCCGGCTGGCGGGCACAAACACACGCAGCGAGTGGCTCTGCGCTGTTGGGGAAGAGGCAACGGAGGTGCGAAGAGTGAGCGGAGAAGACGGAGGTGGTGGCTGCGCGGACAGTGGGTGTAGACACGAGAGCGTGCGACGTCGCGCAGGCATGGAGAAGGCAGAAGGCGGGGGAATGGACAGAGGCGCAGGTCCCAGTCCGCCCGCCCACGGGTGGGAGTAGAGGAGTGTTCGGGGTGGCGCGGCAAGTGTGGCGAGTGCGGCCTTTGTTTTCCCTCTTCTCACTCCTCCTGTTGGATCCCCATTTGCCGTTGTGTATGTATGTGTGTTTTGTTTTTCGGTTTGCCCCTTTTTTTTTT
>NW_008826010.1:0-12078 GCF_000691245.1 Trypanosoma grayi
ACTCGGCGGCGTGGCGGCGGACGCCAGCAGCAAAGCGGTGCAGCTCGGCGGAAACCATGCTGCCGCTCACCGCCGCTGCAGTGGAGGCGAACAGCAGCAACGAGGCCACTGTGCTGTCGCACACGCTACACATGCAACAAGGGTACACGCGCAGCCTCCTCGGAAGTCGCGAGGAATACGTGAGCGTGGCGGAGATCAACAACGCGTGCGGCAGCTTGCTGCGGCTGCTGCAACATCTCATCGACTGGCATCGCATCCCCGTGCAGAACTCGGCGCTGCGGCCGAACGGGGAGCAGAGCACAGTGGAGGCGATCACAGCGCGTGGTTCACCTTTGAAGGTGTCACGGCGCGTGGCCGACTTCTTCATTAACGAAAAGTTCTTCGCCTGGAAGACGTTCGGAACCGGGTGCAGCATCGTCACCAGCTGCGTGCTGGAGATCGTGTCGTGGATGACGGACCGGCTCCAGTTGCTTGCGGATGATGTGCGTCAACACCTCGCCAGAGAGGAGGATGAGAATTCGCCGGTGGATTCGTCCGTGTCGTCGTGCGCGGCCGCTGTACTGCAGTCGCTGACTCCGCCCACCCCGCCGTACGTTGTTACGCAGGATCGCGTGGATGGCTTCTCTGTGCGCCACGGAGACGTGAGCGATGAGTTGTGGACGATTGCGATAAAGAAACTGCTTGCGGTCGTGCAGTGGTGCGTGATGGCCTCGCGCGATGTGGATAGCCTGCAGCGCCTGCTTGGCGAGGAGGGGGATTCGTAGGGACGAAGCCTGATTCAACGTCTTATTTCATATCCCTGGTGCTCTTACTGCTGCTTCTACTTCTTCTGATCGTGCCCTCGTTTGTTGCGGGAGCTTGTGGGCGGTGTGTGTGTGTGTGTGTGTGTCTGGCGTGAGTGGCTGCGTGTTTCTACGCGCATGGTATGAGACCCCGCCCTTTCTTTTTGTTTGCGGTATTGGTTCTGTATTCCTCTTGGCTCAGGCACTTCCTCTTCGTGTTTTTGTTTTGGTTCGCTTTGTTGCTTGCTTGCTGCTGAACCTTCCATCTCCTCTTTGTTTCTCTCTATCTCTCCTCTTCTCCTTGATACTTTGCACGCTGCACCAGCAGCAGTAGCCACAAAGCAGCAGTAACAACAACAGTAGAAGCCACAGCAATGGCGGCGCTCAACCAGGTTGCGCTTCTTCCTGGTGGCTGCCATCAGAGCTGCACGCTCCCTGTTGTGGGACGCAGCAACGCCATCGCGTACTGCTCCCCTGCAGCGATCTATATGTACACACCAACCACACACACTGTCAACCCCGCAGGGCGACGCAACAGCACCAAGTCTACTGTATCCGCCGCCTCCGCGGGGGACGGCAAGGCTGTCAGTGTATACCCCCTCACGCACATCTTTGCGAACGGTGTCGCTGGTGCCATTAAATCCTTCGACTTCAACGACGAATACGTGACGTGTGTGACGGCCGGTGCGAAAACAGCCGTTTGGCGTCTCTCCGATGGCGAACAGCTCCACGGTAAGCGTCTACCGAGTGGCGTCGGTGACTTTTTCAAGCGCGAGGGCGGCCCATCGGTGGTGCGTGTCGCTGGGAAGCACCACATTATCTACGGCACGACCACCGGCTGGGTAGTCACAGCCAACATGAACGATGGTACCACAACACACCAACTGAAACTTGCAAACACCGACGGAAGCGTCAGCATTGTCAATAGCAACAGCAACAACAACAACAACAACAATAGTAGAGGCATTACAAATGTAGGGTATGTGACGTCTATTGATGTGGCCGTCTCACGCCCCGACACAATCGTACTGGGCACTTCTGAAGGATTAGTGTTCATTGTCTTGCTGCATCCTGTCAACGGGCTGCAGCAGACCGTCATGCTGCGGCCGTTCCCAGCACAGCCAGTCCCTGCCGATACGCCTCTCGGCAACGGTTCAATCAACAACAACAGCACTAATAACAATACCAATATCAGCAGTGGAAGTGGGGTAGTTGCCATCACGGCCGTGTCGTTTGACCCGCATAATCCTAACCTTGTCGCTGCTGGTTCGCGCGAAGGGGCCCTCGCGCTACTGGACATCGCCTCTAACGCGGTTGTGCAGGCATTCGAAGTGCACGGAACGCCGGTTATTTCCATCTCGTGGCTTGCCGGTCAGGCAGGGACGTTCGTGACAACTGACGGGGAGTCCAGCAAACTTCGGCTCTGGGGAGTGAATAGTCGAACGCCCGCGCTCACGTGGAACCCGATTGCTGGCAGTGTCCTGCTGGGCAGTGCGGCCTTCGCGCCCGAGCACCTCCTCCTCGCGCTGCGCAACGGCAGCGTCGTGGTGTACAACACTAAGACACACCAGGTAGAGATGCAGACGGAGGGAGGGCACACGGACACAATGCACAGCTGTCGCTACGCCCACCATGACAGGGAACTTCTTGCTACCGCCAGCACCGACGGCAGCATACGTGTGTGGAATACAAAGCAGCTCACTCTCCAGCAGAACATCCATGTGGGGCAGGTGATTGTGCACTCTGTTGACTGGAGCCCGACCGGGAAGTATGTCGCCGCCGGTCTCAACAATGGCGAAGTTGTGTGCTACCATGTGAGCACACAGCGTGAGAACTGGCGGGTCAACGTTACATCCGGTGATTTGACCTGGTGTCTGTCGTGGAGTCTCGCGGAGTCGAGCAGCCACATCGCAGTCTCGCATCGGGGCGGCGTGGTGGTGCTTTCCGCGCGTGACGGCAAAATCGTCCGCCGCTACAAAACAAAATCACCTATTTTCGGTATTGATTTTGATCCAACGCATGCGAAGTACCTTGCTGCTGGCTGCCAAGACGGAAAGGTGCTCGTGTTTCATGTCACTTCAAGCCATGAGGAGGCGTCAGTGGTACTCTCTGGACACAGCGAAACCGTTAGCAGTGTGCTGTACAACCCTATTGTGTCGCACTTCCTGCTTAGCTGCAGCCACGACGGCACGCTGCGTCTGTGGGATGTCTCGTCTATGGCGTCGCACACGGCATCTGTCGCATCGCGAGTGTTACGCGGGCACACAGAACGCGTGAGCTCCATTGCGTGGTGCAGCCTGGCGCCGTACCTCGCCCTCTCCGGTTCGGCCGACTGCACTGTACGGCTGTGGGACGTGCGTAACGGCATGAACGTGATTACGGTGCGCTCGCACAGCGCGGAGGTGCTGGCGCTCAGTAGCCACCCCGAGCGCCCGCTCGTGTTTGCCTCTGCCTCACGTGACAGCACCATCGTCTTCTGGAATATAGGGCTGCTGCGGCACGTCTACCTCGAAGCAGCTCTTGGCACACTTGATCGGTTTCTTGTGAATGACACCAGCTCTCTGTTGAGCGCCACTTCCACGATCTCTGTCTCCGTCGTGGCGGGTGATGCGGTGCAGTCGTTGCTGAAGGACATCAAGGACACAAGCCTCACACCATACAAACGCATGGAACGGATTATTGGCTTCTTTGAGTTCCCGTGCGGTGCCGCCGACGTTGTGCGTGCAGTGGGGTACAGCTCCGACCCGCAAGACATTTCCAACGCTAAGTGCACTGTCGTACCCGCGTCACGGCTTGTAGAAGTGCGTAGAAAATGGGGAAAGTCAATGGTGGAGAAGGCGCATGGAAAGTCTGTTGCGGGGGCTGGTGAAGAGTATAAAAAGACGCGTCTTATAGAAGCCGCAGAGGCCATGCTGCAGCTCGGCAAAGTAAGTGAGTACTGTCAACTCATGGTGGAGGCTGGGGAGTGGGAAAGTGCTATTGCTGCTGCGCCTCTTGTTGGCCGAGACCTCTGGCGATCGCTCTGTATGCAGGCAGGAGAGGCGATGGAAGAGGCAGGCGACACACGTGCGGTGCGGTACTACATCATGGCGGAGGAGAGTGCACGTGCTGCACGCCTTGTGGCGCGGCAGTCAGACAAGAACTGGGACCTCGCGACGGTCATTGCACAGTCGTGCCCGCAGAGCACTGAGCAGACGGGGTCGGAGCCACCACATAATGTGGTGGTCGACACGAACGGAAGTTCTGCTGTTGTGGCAGAGCTGTTGGATGCACGTGCTGTGGCGTTGGCAAACGCAATGAATCCCCGCATTGTCACTGCAACTGAGCTTAATGAAGGTACCAATGATGATGCGGTGATGCATTTAATCTACCGCGGTGATGTAGTCATTGCGCACCTCCTCATTCACACTGTTCCGCTCCAACAACAGACAACCATTGACGCCGGGTACCGCCTTTCGATGTTGCAGTCGTGCCGCCAACGGCAGTGGGACACTGCGCTACTCTGCGCAACGCGGTTGTCAAACCCGTACGATGGGCTCGCGATTGTGCTTGCATTGTACCAACATATACAGGGAAAGATCAGGAAGAACGACAGCCCTCGGCCAGTCACGTCAGTGCAAGAAAAGATGAAATCTTTTCACGAAAGGGTTCTCGCCGAGTGCCAGCGTTTACAGCTTCCGCTCGACATGGAGAACATTCAACGGAAGCACGCCAATGATGGGCTTGCATCTGTGAATCAGATCGCCGCCATGGTGTTGTCGCCTAACACATCGATAGGCGTTGAGACAAGTGAGGAACTGGTGCAGACCATAGGTAACTTCATCGATAACCTCCTTCAGGTTGCCCTTCAGGACATTGACAGCACGAATGCTATATTCTACATGAAGCAGGCGTTGGCGGTGTCGTGCTATGTGAGTCTACCGGTTCATCTTCCACTGAAGAGCGGAACGGCAACGACATCGGCATCGTCCTCCATGACGTTCGCTTCTGGCGGCACGCACTCCGCGATTGTGCGGAAGTTCCTTGCCCAGGTATTCCTCGTGGCGGCGCTGATGTGCGTGAAGGTGTACCGCTTCCCAAAGCTGCTCAACCCCGTCTTTGCTAAAGCGCGCGAGCTAGCTGAGGGTGACAGCAGCCTCATGGCACTCCTCACAAAGGTACAACAGGCCCTTTCCTCGTACTCGCCGCACTCTGTTGAAGTGGACTGCATGCCCCTCGGTGCAACAGTGCCGACGTTCGCCGTGGAGAGCGGTGTGCAACTGAAGTCTGTGGTGACTACGGAGCCCATTAGCGGGGCGGTGCACATCCTCGAGGATGGTGTATCGGCCATGGGGAAATGCGAGGCGCTGCAGTGGATGCTGTGCTGCGCCTTCTCGCCCCTCGCCTCTGGGGCACGGATGCTGTCTCTGTAGAAACAGAGAGAGAGAGTGAGATATATATAATATATAATATACATATATGTGTATCGGCAGGCATGCAAAGAAGAGGACAGAGCACACATAGACCAACGCGCATCTGTATACCCGCACACAGGCACACACACACACACACACACACAGAGAGAGAAAAAGAGGAAGAGGAAAAAAAAAAGCGAAAAGACATACACACATACAAGTAGGTTCAGAGAAATATATGCCTAAAGGATCTGGGTTTAACACGCCGTAAACCAAAAGAAAAAGAATGGCTTTTGCTTTTTTTTTTTGTTAAACCCACGCATTGTTTCTTTGTGTACAGGAGGAAAACCGAAGATGGCAGAAACAAAAAAAGGAGTGGGGCAATGCCCGCACGATCTCCACATACATGCATTTCTATAGAGAAGCCGAGTGTTGTGGGAGAGTGGCTCCACAGAAACAGTGATTATAGTAATCCAAATGATTTAAAACGAGGTTGCTGTGCGTGCATGTGTGTGTGTGTTGTTTTTATCCCGTGTGTAATTGTGTGTGTGTGTGTGTGTGTCTGTCAGTATACCATATATTTTTTTTTGTCTTCTCTGTGCAGTGCGTACTTGGGATTATGATTACTCTGGGAGAGTAATAGAGAATGAAGGTGCAGCATGTGGTCGGCCAGCACCTCGCCGCAAGTTCAACTTGTGAGGGTGCATGCTGTTGGCAGCGGTGGGTCACACGGCGACGGTGGGGTGGGCTAATAGACAGAGAGAAATACACACTGAGGGAGGGAAGGAGGGAGGAAGCGTGTTTGGCACTCCCGTCATTGATGCATATGCTTTTCTCTCTCTGTCTCTCTCACGCACACACACACACACACACTCGTTGCTGCTGCTGCTGCTGCTGCATGCTAGAGGTGGCGCCGCGATACACATATAGAGGAATCTGTGGCTGGGAATAATATCGACGTGCTGCGTGATGACTGCAATATTTGTTTATTGTTCTCACTACTGCGGTGTTTAATGTTGTCGTTTGTTTCCTCATTTTGCGGCATTCCGTTGTAGCGTTTGTTCCTCTTCCCTTATTATGTTGTTTCACCTTCCTTTTTTTTTTGCCATTCGGGTGTGGTTTATGCATGTACGTCTATTGCGGCGGTGTGTGCGTATGTGGATGTGTGATTTGCGTGTGGGTGAGAGAGAGAGAGAGTAGTAGTAGTAGTAGTAGTAGTAGCACTGGGGCGCAGCGTTGGGAGCAAATATATATGCGAAGAATAGAAGAACAATAATGTTGCGGTTTCTATTGTTGCTACTGTTTGTTTGTTTGTTTGTGTGTCGGCTGGTGCAACGGGGGCCCGCTTCCGTATATTTATAGAGCTTTTCATTCTGCACACATACACATACTGCATCACTGCGATCACCATCGCTAACAACGACACGACTGGGGCTTACTCTTCCACGTATAGCAGACGTATGTTTATATATATATATATNATATATACATGGGTGCATGTTTTTTTTTTCCTAATCCTCAGCGTTTTGTCCACACACACACACACACACAGAGAGAGAGAGAGAGAGACGCTCACGGTGTGTGCGTGCACGTATTGACTGCTGTCTCTGTGCCTCTTGTCTGTTCTGCCGCCAGTCCCTCGCAGCGTGTCTGTTACACCTCCGAGTCCGTCTCACCTTTCGCCTGCCCTCTTCAATTCATCGCTGCTGCTGTTGATGATGTCTGTGTCCTTCTCCTTCCCTCTCTCTCTCTCTCTCTCTCTCTCTCTCTCTCTCTCTCCGTGCGTGCCATGTGTGTCGGTGCATGTGCAGCAGCAAGAAGTGAGGAAGGAATCCGTTTGTCTACAGCGGCTAACAGCACATCACAGATACGTAGGTAGGATACTGTAATAGGTACCAGCACACACAGACTGAAGCGTAGAGGGGCCGAGCAGGTGTACAAGGAGAAAACAAAAAAGGGTGGGTGGAATAGTAAGGTAAAGAGCAAACAGGCAAGGGAGGACAAAAAGACCACGTGCGTAACAGTACGGTGAGAGGACACGGGAGGGTAACACGGAGGTGTGCAGAATATCTGGAGCCGATAAATTCAAATCTCTCCCTATTCCCCGTCGCTTTCTGAGGAAGGGATTCGGTTTCTTAGCCGTGTTGTCCTGGGAAGTGGCTCATTCTCCTCTCAACACTTTTGTTTTCCTCCTGGTTCCTCTTCTTGAGTATACGCACCTGTATTCTCTGTGTAGGGGATGTACACATTCAGACGGCCACAACAACAGCAGCAGCAGCTCTCTGGGAACGACGATGTAGAGCAGCAAGGCATGCCCGCCAGTGAGGGCGGCGTCGACACCTACACTGCGCCAGACAACAGCGTCGCTCTGGAAGAGGGCAATTACGCACCCACACAGACAGCTGACGCCGCGTCGCTGCAACAGCAGCAGGCTGGTGGGCAATTCTCAGAGGAAGCGTCGGCGGAGGAAGTGCTGCAGTACTGCCGCAACAAGATCTTGTGCAGCCGCATCACTGTGCCGCCGCAGTGGCGGCGCGTGCGCACTGTGCTTCCCGCCTCTATCGCAGAGCTGCACTTGACGCCGTCCGCGCCAGAGCCAATTCAGCAGGCGTCATCGCCGTGCGTTGTGCTGCTGCTCGACAGCGGTGTGCCGGAGGGGATGACGGTGGCAGAGTACTCTAAGAGTCTTGTCAAGTACGTCATTGATCTTCTCGCGTACCAGGGCGCGTCGACAGCCATAACGTCGCTGCGCTTTGTGAAGCTCGGAACAGAGCTCTCGCAACTTGTTGTGACGTTTGGCCGGGATGTTCGACTGGCGACGCGTGTGTTGGAGGAGTTCACTAAGGTCGGCCTCCGCGCAGGTTTTGGCGCCCCGTTGGAAGCCGCAGCGGCAACAACAGCGTGTGCGACGTTCCGCGTGACGGATTACTACATGACGCTCCACGGTGGCACCGGCATCACAGCGGAGGAGGTGGCGTCGCTGCTGCAGCCGGAGCGGCCACCACTGGGCGTGAATGTTGTGCCCGGCTACGAGCCCGGTGTGTTCTACGTTGCGGTGGAAGGCGCGGAGGTGGTGCACGCGTGGCTTTGGAATCCCTTCTGCTCCTTCCTTGTGCAGCACACGCTGTTTGAGCGTCTCGGTGTGCTCCTCACGATGGCGGACTGCCCGCACGAGTTTGTGAGCCGCGGGGTGGGGCGGCACCAGCAGCAGCAGGAGCAGCAGCAAGGACGGCGGCAGGGGCGGGAGCGGCAATCGCGTGGCGGCAACTACAGCGAGGATGGTGACAACTCCGTCTCTGGTGGTGACGTTGACGACAACGATGATGGTGGCAACATGGAAGAGGACGGAAGCGATGTGGAGAAATCAGGAGGGCGCGCGGTGGAGAGCAACGCGATGGCGTGGGCAAGCAACGCAAAAGAAGAGATTGACATCTTTGAGGGACTCGACAAGGAGACAGAGCCGCAGAAGGCGAGTCTTGAGCTTGTTGATGATGGCATCATAGAGGTCCTTCACAACGCAAACACAGAGAAACAACAACAAAAACAACAACAGCAGCAGCAGCAGCAAGTGCAACAGGTGTATGCTGGTGGTGCTCCGCTGGGAGTGCGATTCGATCAGCTTCAACCAGGGGCAGTACCACCCGCCCTCTCTATGCCATACGTGCAGCCTTTTGCCATACAGCAGCAGCAGCAGCAACAACAACTAATTCTCTCCCAGCCACCGTACTACGGCAAGGACGTTCCGCAGGTGGGCGGATGGCAGGCCCCACCGCCAATACGCGGACCGCAAATTGGGATAAGAGCACCACCACTCTATGGCATGGCAATGACGGAGATGCACGCATCAGAAAAAAGATCGGATATAAAGTATCCGGAGCTCGTTGATGATAATAGCTCCAGCACACTTCCTGAACGTGGAAATGAAGGGGAAATCACATCGACATCAGCAATGGCGCAGCAACAGCAGTACTCGCAGTCGATGTATTGGAACCTCGGAGGTGGGCAGGTTATTGGTGATTGTGGTAGTGCTGGTGGTAGCTTTTACCCCGCTGCGCCTTCCTTGCCTCTGTATGGCGCCCCTCCGTACATGCCACTGCCGCAGATGCAGCAGCAGCAGCATCTGGGGATGAATGTGAATGCCGCTCCCTCTATTTTAGGACAGCCTGTGTATAGTGGTGCCCCCTTTCACCCATCTTTCGGCGACGGCAGTGGCAGAAGTTTGGGTGTTCTTGCGCCTCCAATCACGATGAGTGTGCCATTGCCATCACCGAAAATAACCGAGGAGCAGGCGAATGAGTGGGCTGACAAGCTGGAAGAATTGCTGCAGATTGCCTTCCCTGCAGAAGGCGACGGCGGCGAAGGGGGAGCTACAGGTACAACAACAGCAGCTGCCACCGAGAGTACCGATGCGTCGTCTTCGGATGCGCTTTTTCACCACGTTCCGTGCAGCGCCACAGTGCCGTTTCTGAGCCCGGAGTTGGAGGACACAATGGCGTTTGTCAGGGAGCAGCTCAGCGGTCTCAAGGCTGTGATTGCGAGCGACGACGACGCGCTGACGGGGAGCCGCCGCCGCATCATCGCCGCTCTTCTTACGCGTCTTCGCGGCGTGCGGCAGAGCGAGGCGCACGACTGGGTGCCACTGGTGCTGCAGGAAAGCAGCTCGAATGGTGACGGAACACAAACCCAGCATGTGCAGCTGCTGCCAGCGCTCCTTCCCTACTTGCTTCTCACCAGTGAAGGGATAGAACTCGCGTCGGAGCTCGTAACGCACGCGTCGGAGGAGTTTCTCCCCCTCCTGGCACGCTACATACTGCCATTCCTTCTGGATACAGGCGTCGTGCAGTCAGTCGGTGCAGCCGCCCTCCGCGCAGAGGTGTCCGCGGCGAACCCACTTGTGCAACGCATTCTCCGCCACTGGGGGGCACTCGCCGCGTGGCTGCACGCCCACATCCAGTACAAGGCTGTCGCTGCCGATGGGGCGGCTGAGCACACTGCGGCGGTGGCAAACTCTTCGGTAGCATGGCGGCTTACATCGCAGGCGAGCAACGTTATGGATATATTACTGACGGCGATGTCGCGCGAGCAGCAGGAAGCCGTGAGAACGCATCTCGAGGCCACCGGTGCGCTGTCCGAGTTTGCGCGGACGGTGAAAGCGGTGGAGCAGCAGGAAACGTTGGATGAAGAGCAGCAGCAGAAGCAGCAGCGACAGTTTAGTGCTATCTGTGCATCAACGCCTTCGTTGTGGTATGCTGATGGGGCTATTCACCGCTCGCTGTTGCGCCTGTATCTTAACGCCAACCTCTTCAGTGGCACAGAGTTTGTGGAATTGCTGTTCGCACCGCAGCCCTGCCTCACACGCAGTCACTACGGTTTTGTGACAGCAGTCTTCTCCAAGAGCCAAGTAAGCCCGGTGCTAAGCAACGAGACGGCGCGTGTGTGTGGTGGCTTTATACGCCTGATGGAGCAGAAGATTCTAAGCGTGGACAGCGACAGTGGCAGGCCGTCAGTGTTGCATGAAAAGGACGCGATGCACCTCGTTGAAATGGCGCTGCGTGAACTTGGGTCGGTGGAAGCTTATACATGCCTCCGCGACGCATATTTCGCAGCCCCATCTCCTGTTAAGAGGTACAAAACGGTGGAAGAGAAGCTGTCACAAGAAACACCGCCCGCTAAATTTCAGAACCAGCAGCACCAGCAGCAGCAGCAGCATTTTCCCACAGCAATCCTTGGTGCCTCATCGAGCTATCACACCTACAAAAAGCAGCAGCAACAGCAAGGGACTGATGGGCGTCATTCCGACTCATCGAGCGGGTGGCAGGCGGAATGGACAGCGGCGATGCGCAACTACCCTCAGTTCGGTGAGCCTTTTACACCACTGCCAACGGGGTGGACAAGCGCCCTCAGTCGCTCGTATGGGCACTACTACTTTAAGAACCCCAAGGGCTCTGCGACGTACAAGCACCCGACAGATGCTACAGAGTTCATGGTGGCTCCGCAGGCATTCTTGCGAGAGCCTGGGGTTACCGTCACACTCGCTGAGGTTCTCACCCATGCTAACAGCCAG
The DNA here is from genome assembly GCF_000691245.1 of Trypanosoma grayi. Taxonomy (NCBI): domain Eukaryota; phylum Euglenozoa; class Kinetoplastea; order Trypanosomatida; family Trypanosomatidae; genus Trypanosoma; species Trypanosoma grayi. The sequence continues at coordinate 11,241 of NW_008826010.1, forward strand.
TACGGCACCGGTGCGACAGCGGGAGATGCCCCGCATGAGACGAGCGCTGCCATCACGGAGGAGCGGGCGGAGAGGTGGCTGAAGGACCAACGTATGCGTGTGGAGGCACTGGACCTGGCTACGTTGGCATTGCTGAAGGTCACGTACCGCGTCGGTGGTGGTGCTGGGCGACGGGGCTTACAGTGTCCCAGCGCTGGCGGTGGCAGCGGTAAGTCCAACCGTCGTCACCGCCGCAGCAGCAGCAGCCGCAGTGGTGGCCGCCACCACCACCGCCACTCACACAAGCGTACTCGCAGCCGCTCGCCGAGCCCCGCGCAGTTGCAGCGCAGACTTACCAAGCTGCATGAATACCGAGCACGTGGCCACCCATTCCCACCGCTTCCGCGCGGCTGGACATGCAACCTCAGCACGTCCAATGGACTGTACTACTTTCGCCCGCCGCACGGCAGCCCTGTGTACCGACACCCACACACCCGCCGCGAGTATCGCGCCTCACCGCAGGCATTTGTGCTGCACCGTGACATCAACGCCAACGCGATTGCGGTGGAGACGCACAGGTCGATCGAGGACGTTGAGAAGTGGCTGGCGGATCAGCGGCAGCGCGACGAGGAGCTCGATGGGGCGGTGGCACGCATGCTTGCGATCGAGTACGCGCCGTGCCTTGACTACAGCGATGACGAGGGTGAGAAGAATGAGGATAAGGGCGGGGACGCAGTGGAGGTGCAGCAGGAAGGCGGCGGCAGTCGCAGCAGTAGCCGCAGCAGTGGCACTCCGCGTAGAAGTCACGCGAATGATTAGACTCACAGCGTATGTGCTTTGGCTGTGTGTGTGGGGGGGG
>NW_008826010.1:12171-15487 GCF_000691245.1 Trypanosoma grayi
TGGTGGTGGTGGTGGTGGTGGTGGCGCTGGGGTTTTATTATTAACGTATGAGTACACAAATGAAAATACACAACTGCATTGGGTGTGGGGTGCGGCGCTCAGGCGGGCGCCCACGCACCTCAGCTGCATAACTCTCCGTCTGACTCTTTTGCTGTCTCGCTTTCTGTCTTTGTTTCTCACTCTCTCTCTCTATATGTGTGTGTGTGGGTGTGTGTGTGTGTGCTGTAGCTCACTGGTCTGTTTTCTGTCCTCTCCATCATTCTCATTGAAATAGTAGAGAGAGAGAGAGAGAGAGGGGGGCGGTGCGGGAGTCGTGTGATAACACGTAACACGTACAACACGCATACGAACAGTCAGGGAAGGAGGAGGAGCAGCGGGAGGAGTGGCGCAGGCAGCAGTGGGAGCGGCAATCCTTGCGGGGCACGGAGAGAGGCAACACAACGAGGGGTCAGCGGAAGCAAGTCAACGTAACACAACTAAGACGGCCCGGCGGGCAAAGCGGAACCCACACACAAAAAAAAAAAGAAAAAAGCCCCCAGCAGCAGCAGAGGTGGTGGTAATAGGCGAGTGGGGTGCGTGTAGTTATATATATATATATATATATATATATAACGCGGGCGCTACGGAAGGAGGACAATTTCGAACGAACAGGTAGGGGCAAAAGCACAAGAAAAAAGCAATCCGAGGCAAACAAAATAAAAAAATAACGGACCAAAGGGAAAAAAAAACGACGGTGTGTACTTGTGACTAGGCATGTCAACAGCGGCATCTGCAACATCGTCGCTTCGCTGGGTCAAGTACGAAGATGTGTACTACGCCGCGTTGGTTGTGCCAGATGACGAGGCCCCAACGCAGGTGCAGAGCGGCCACGCGTTTGTGTACTTTCTCGGCAGCGAGAGCGGCGCTGTGGTGCCGATCAGCGACATGCAGCCGTACGACCCGCATGACACAGAGCGCACGAGTCACCCAGCAGCAGCAGCTGGTGTTGCGGTAGCGCAGCAGATCATCTCTGGCGCAGCAACAGCAGCAGCGGGGGGCGAGGAGGATATGGAGGGGGAGGAGGAATTGCTTGATATACCGGTAAAAAATAGAACGAAGGCGAAGGGATACCTTGATGATGATGATAATGATGATGTGGAGAAGCTGTTGCCATCCCGCCAAGGTGGTACCAAACGGCCTCGTAGTGTGGCGGAAGAGGAAGAACAAGAAGAGTCAGACGAAACGTCAAGCAGCCGTAGCAGCAGCAGCAGCAGCCATGTGAGCAGCGAAGAGAAGGCACAGCGGAGCCGCTGGAATGACATGGCAGAGGATCTCGACTTGACGCCACCGCAGCGAGGCAACGGTGGTAACAACAGCGGCAGCAACCGGCGCTCTGCTGGTGGTGTTGGTGTTTCTTCAGGACAAAAGTCTCGCGAGAGCGTCCTTGACGCGTACGGTGGCTCGATTGTGACGCCATTCCTCGCGGAGATCCACCACCACTACCGCAAAGCCCTCATGAAGGCGGCAGAGAGTGACCGTGTTGTGAACATGCAGGAGTCCGACATTGTTCGCGCCGTCGAGGCGGAGCTGCTCGCGTGGCGCGGCGAGGTCGCCTACTTGCAGCGCCTCCTCCAGGACGTGGAGGGGGAGTATAGGGCTGTTGCAGCTGCCGCACCGCACGATGCTGCGGTGCTCGAGGAGGAAGCGGCCGCCATTCGCAGCCGACTGCAGCGACTCCGGTCTTCCTTCAACCTTGAGCGTGTGGTGGAGCAGCAGCTGCGCGTGCGCGACAAGGTGAGCGAGCGGCGTGAGCGGCGGCGTCACGGTGGTGTTAGCAGCAGCGCCTTCACCGATGCGTCGCTGGCGTTCATACTGGATGCGAAGGCCTTTGCCGCAGTGCCGCGCGAGTTACCGCAGCAGTTGGCGCAGCGCTACCGCGAGCAGCGGATGCGGCGTGAGCGGCTACTTGCCTCGCAGCACGGCCTCGGCAAGACCGGCTTCACTGCACCGGTGGCACGTGTCATGGAGAAGTGGCGGCAAGCACGAGAGTTGATTGTGCTCGACCCGCTGCGCGAGAATCAGCCAGTGTCGCGCCGCTACTCTGAGAGTCTCGCGAAGGTGGAGCGGCACGCGCTGAAGTGCTTGTCAGCGTCGCAGGGCTTGGCGCATCGACTGACGTCCGGGCACGGCGCCCAACACCAGCAGCAGCAGCAGCAGCAACAACAACAACGTATGCACACACCGGCGAGCCTGTACCGGTTCCACGACATGCACGATGACGAGCGGCAGGTGACGACGGCGACATATCAGCCAAGCAGCAGCCACCCGTACATGCTGAGCAGCGCCATGCCGGACGATAACCACAACAATCTCAACGGCGACGGCGATGGTGAGCGGGACGCATTCCAGGCGCCGCTCATTTCGCCATTGCACATGAACTTCGACCCCCGCGCGACCTTCGCGGTGGACCTTGGCGAGATTGTGCACGAGAATACGCTGGCGGAGCAGTTGGCGATGCGCAGCATGCAGTACAGCCATAGCATCCGCCTCCCTTCGCAGGAGTCGGTGTGGGAGGAGAGCGAAGCATACGACGCGCCACTGCCACGGCGACGACGAACCGGCAGGTCAACGAGCCGTGCCGGTTCCCTCTCGCGTGCGTCCTCGCGTGCCTCCTCGCTGGGGCGGGACGACAGGAACAACAGCAAAATCACCACTGATAATAACAATAACAATAATGTGAATAATAACAATAAGAGCGGTGGTGAGCGGCGGCCACGCAATGACTGGCGTGCGTCGGCGAAGCGTGCGATACTCGAGCACCTGACGCTGTACCTGCGCGGCATACGCGGCAAGCCGGCGGTGCTAAGCAAGGACCAGTTCCAGTCCATCGCGAAGAAGCTCCTGGAGCGGGCGGTGCGCAGCGAGTCGGAGCGCACGGGGCTCTCCATGTCGCTGCAGGCGAACAACGCCAGTGCGCCCTTCACAAAGGACATCGAGGGCCGCCTGCGCAGGTCGGTGGACAACTATGTGCAGCGCCACTTTATTGCGGCACGCACGCCCCGTGAGCAGCAGCAACAGGAGGATGGTGAGGCGTCGGTGGAGCGGTGGGCGTCGGCACGCCGCGGCACAGCGCAGCGGCAGGACGACAACGACGAAGACACGCGCTCTGTCATGGGTGCCTACCCACACGCAACAGACTCACCCGTGTACGATCAATGATGATGATGAGCATTGTTATTGCGATGACGGCGGTGATGCTGCGTATGTGCTGATGGTGGGCGTGCCACATGTTTGTTTGATTGTTTTCTTGAAGGAAAAAAAGGGTGAAAAAAAAAAA
>NW_008826011.1:0-15474 GCF_000691245.1 Trypanosoma grayi
TCCAGAGCAAGCTGCTCGCTGACCCGCGCTTCCACCTCGACGTCGCGCAGCGGGACAGGCGCGCCAAGGCGGAGCTCGTCGACCTCGCCGCCACCGTCGCCACCGCACGCCAGGCGAAGGGCAAGCAGGAGCGCAACGACGGTGATGCCGCGGGCGCTGTGGAGTATTTCCTCAACAGGCCGGAGAAGCGCGCCAAGAGGGAAAAGCTGTGAAGGGGTGCGTTGCGTCGTCTGCCCGAAAGCCACACACACACACAAAAAAAAAGCAAAAACAAACACGCGATTAAGTTAGCCGCCTTACTATTTTTAAAAAAAAAGGATACAGAGAGAGAGAGAGAGACGGAGGGAAAAAACACATCTGTGCGCCATGAAGGGGGCATGGGAAGCGGTGTCTGTACCTGACGCCGCATATTCTCTCATGACATTGNTGTTTTGCGTTCGGCTCTCCCTTGTTGTGTCCCGCCTAACAGGCCCTTTTTCTTTCTCTTCTTTGTGGATCTCGAAGCGTATGGCTGCCGCAGGAACAGGAGAAGGCGCCCACTACACGGAGGCGCGGCTGTCGTCGCTCGTTGCGTCGCAAGACTTAGAGGCGTGGAATGTGTTTGCCAGGGACGTGCTGGAGGAGGTTGCGCCGAGTGAGGCCTCCGCCGCAGCCGTGGCATGCGCCCTCCATCAGTTGCGTGTCGCCGCGCGCACAAACCTGGCGTTTGCCATCGACGCTGGTAAAGCGCTTCTGGCAGCTGCCGCGCACCGCGGCGCCGGGTGGGGTGCGGTACTTTTCGACGTTCGCGAGGCCGTTGCGGAGTGGTGCGTGCGCGCGGGCGACGAGGCGCAGGCGCAGGAGCTGTGGCGCGCGATGCTGCCCGCCGAGACCGGTACGGTGACGCTGCGGCTGCTGACGAACTTCCTCAACAGCGCCATTCGCACCCGCAGCTACGCCGTGGCGGAGACGGAGTGTCTGCGGGGGCTTTCCACCTACAAGGCGCTCTCGATGCGGCCGGAGGCAAACAACGAAGTGAACAACTTCCTCCTCGCCTTTGCTTCCCTCCTGGCGGCACGCCGCCGTTTCGTGGAGGCCGCGCAGCGTTTCTACGAGCTGTACCTGCGGACCAAAGTCCTGTCGCATCTTCGGGAAGCCATTGTGTGCGTCATTCAGGCCGATGCGAGCGCGGCCCGCTCGCGGCTGCTGAAGACGCTGTACAAGGATGAGAGTGCGGTGCTGCTTGGTGAGCTACACACCATTCTTAGTCGGGCATGCCACACCCATTTGCTGCGCCCGAGCGAACTGCAGCGTTTTCTCCCGTACGTGGAGCCGTCTGCGGATGCCTCTGCTGCAGTTGAGCGTGCCTTCATCCAGCACAACCTGCAGGCCATTTCCCGCGTATACTACAACATCGGCTTCACGGAGCTCGGCGCCCTCCTCGGCATCACCGCGTCGGAGGCGGAACGGCTTGTGGCGCAGATGGTGTCGGAGCGCCGGCTAGACGCAAGTCTTGACCAAACGACCGACACGGTCTTCTTCAGTCGCTCCGACAACGCGTCCTCGCTGGAGGCCTGGGACGCGAAGATCACGTCGGTTTGCGAGGAATTGGCCTGCGTGGCGGACCTCATTGTCCGCCAGCACGCGGAGTTCAATGAGTACCTTCTGCTTAAGTGAGTTCCTAGGAAGAGTGAAGGAAAAATCGAAAAGAAAGAGAAGCAAAACAGTTTCCGGGAGCGGAGAATGATTTTTTTGTCTTGCCTTCATTGCTTGTGTTGAAGATAGAGGCAGGGAGAGAGGAGGGGCTGCTGTATACTTTGCTCGTTTGCTCTCATAACTCGCAGCATGTGTGTACGCACTCACAGTTTGTATGCCTTGGTCCTGCTGCTTGGTGGGGCTTTGTAGTTTGTTCATGTCCCCGGAAGCTTGCACGGATGCCGCCCACAAGTGGTTCGTCTTGCTTGCCCTGGGCGTCGTGCTGGGCTCCGGCGCGCTCTCCTACAACGCCGTGTGGGAGAGGCGACGCACACAAGCGGAGCATCTTGCCCAGCTGCTGCTGAAAGGCAGGAAAAAAAGGAAACCGCAGAATACTGGTCACACAAACCAGGAAGTCCTGTACACTGGCATCTCACTACCCAGCTTCACCGCTTCTGATGACGCCGCAGCTGATTTCAGCGCCGCGCAGCAGAAGCAGAAGCAGCAGCAGCAGCAGCAGGACGCCGTGCATGGTGTGGATGCGGTGCAGGATGACTTCTCTCTTTCTCAGCTGCGCGAAACACCTGTCGGGCACAAGATGTCAGACGTGCCGTCGACACAGGATGTGTCGCTTGCCTACTCCGCGGTGAAAACTGCGTACGGGGGCACTGAGAGCGTCAGCAGCGGCGGTGCTTCCCTGCGTCAATCATCGAACGCGCACGGTAGGGACTCACGTGTCATGATTGGCGATCTGTCCGTTATCATCTCAAAGTGTTTCACCCCCGAGGCGGAGCTCTATCGTTTCCCGATTGAGTTGAAGCGCTACATACACACCGACTGGTCACAACTCACACTTGTCGCCGAGGACCTCGGCGCCACGGAGGAGAACCTAACGACAGAAGCTTACAAAACAAAATGCATCGAGCATGTTCGGGAATTGGCGGAGCAGCAGCAAACATACTTCAAGGTGCAGTATGACACCAGCGCAAGCGTCATTGTTACGACGATCATGGAGCTCTTTGTCAGTATCAATATTGGCCCGTCCCCAACGGTCACGGCGTCCTTCTTCCTTGTGCGGAACCACATGGCGTACACCATCCAGCTCCAGGCTCTGGTGGACTGCTACGAAGCGCGTCTCGCTGACCTCTTCCCCACCATTCAAAGTGCGCGGATTGCGAATACCCCACGCGCACACCCCGGGCAGCTCTGTCACGCGCTTCGGCCAACTCTGGGGGGGTCGACCTATCTCGTCTACACACCGCTGCCGCTTGTCGCAACACGCACAAGCGCCGGCGACACCCTTGCGCTGCGTCACCGCCACGTGAGCGGGTGGTCCGGCGAGGTGCTCACCTGGGCGCCGAAGTCGAAGGACGGGAATGATGACATCTCGGTTGAGCTCGTTCCGGGCACACTCTACCTCGTGTCACATTGGCATCTCCCACAAGGGAAGGCACGCGCCGCCGCCATGGAAGAGGTGAAGCCGCTGTTCGAGACGTTGAGTGCATCGATTGTGCCGAATTGCGGCAAGCAGTTGCCGTCCAGTTTCTACGTCTCTGATGTGATGAAGCTACGGTTGCCGCCCATCCACCTGTTCACCACAACAGTGTGTAGTCACACTGCAGATCCCTTCGTGAACGTCTTTGTACAGTCGAAGTTCTCTGGATTGTTCGAGTTTGAGTTTGGCACAGTCTCTGTGAGTGATGTGGGTGACTTTGCTCTGCTCATGAATCCGCTTTTCTTAAAGCTGGCACGGCCGCAGCTGGGGGTTACGGCCGAAGGGAATAAGAGGGTGACGTTTCTGGGCGAAACGGAGAATGGCATGATGCTTCGCATTGATGCCGTACGGACCACTGAGATGGCTGGTTGGTACGTTGTAAAGTGCTTGTATGCCAGGGATAGCGAAGTGCCACCAGATCTGTTGCAGTACATAGAAACTATATTCGACGGGTTCTCATTGTTTCTCCCCTCAAAGACGTCTATTGCCAGTCCTGGCACCTAGTAGGGAAGAAGATGCAGCGAAATTTTGTCACATATCACACAGAAGAGATTTGGTATTCTGTGGATGCATCTGCGAGTGTCCTCTGAAGTGCTCAGTATTCCTTGTTTCTTCTTTGTTTGGGTTTTTTTTTGTTTTCCGTTCTGGTATCGCCTTTATATACACAGATACGAAAACGTACACGAAGACATGCATCCTGCCCTTGGTGGTTTAGATGTTTTTAGAAAGCAGCTCGCGGCGTACCCTGGCGAGTTCAGCGAGCGCGGTGAGCGAGTGGACGGTGGCGGCCGCGTGTTGCTTCCCTCCTCGTGTCTGGCTGAGCTCTCCACCATGAACGTCGCCTACCCGCTTCAGTTCTGCGTTCGCTCCCGTTACGGTGCATGCTACGCCGGGGTGCTGGAGTTCAACGCAGACAACGGCATTGTCATCATGCCGCTGTGGATGTTCTCGGCGCTAATGCTGCAGCCCGGTGACACCGTCGTTCTTGAGACGTGTGTGTTGCCGCCGGGAAAACTTATCAAACTTCGCCCCCAGCAGACAAGTTTCATTCAGCTCAGCAACCCCAAGCAGGTTCTGGAGATGCACCTTAGTCACTACCCCGTCCTCACGAGAGGCACATCCATTGTGCTACAGTACCTCGACCGGGAATTTGTCATTGATGTCACTGACATCACAGACGAGGCGGACCGCAGAGTTGACGCCATCTCAACCGTCCGTGCCGATGCACAGGCGATTGAGTTGAAGGTGGAGTTCGAACGCCCGCTGGACATGCCACCAAGCCCAACAGAAGATGAGTTGCCAGCGCCACAAGGCCCAAATGTGATTGGGTCGGGTGAGGGCGTCGAATTCGCCCCATTTGTGTTTAAGCCGCCAACGATCGGAAAAGACAAGGAGACAAAGGATACCAAAGCGACAGAACAACAACAACAACAACAGGAATCACCAAAGCCTGCCTATGTTCCTTTCGCCGGAGGTGGGCGCCGTTTAAACGACAAGCCTGTAGCACCTGTGCAGGAACAAAGTGCTGAAGAGAAATCAGAGGATGAGAAAGTGCGTGAGAAGCGATTCCAGGCCTTCAGTGGTGTTGGGCGCTCGTTGCGATAACTTAAATGTGATAGCATCAGTGCACAATTGTTTTTATTTCCTGTTATGGAGTTGCTAGTTCTCACACCACTCTTTTCTTTCCCTGATTCTCTATTCCTTCCTCATTTACTGATGTTTCTTTTTGTGGTGGGTGCGATTACCGGGTCATGTTGCTCTTCAACGTTTCTCGATGGTCATTTGTTTGTTTGTTTTTTGTGATTTCTTTTTGCCCTCCTCGTTGGTTTTTGCCTCATTGTGTGTTTGTCACTGCGCCATTTCCGGTGCGTGTGTGCAATGCGAAAGTCATTCCCCACCGAGCACGCGGCATGGCGTCGTTCAGCATCGACGGGCGGATCGAACAGCGGTACAAGATACTGCGCCACATCGGCAGCGGGGCGTACGGCGTCGTGTGGTGCGCGCTGGACCGCTTGACGCACACCCAAGTGGCGCTGAAGAAAGTCTTCGATGCGTTCGGCAACCAACAGGACGCGCAGCGGACGTACCGTGAAGTGATGCTGCTTGACAACCTCCGCCATGAGAGCATCGTCGGCCTCAAGAACGTGATACGCTCCGTGAATGACACTGACCTCTATTTAGTCTTTGAGCTCGTGGAGACGGACCTCACCACTATTCTGCGCCACAAAGTCGTGGAGCCAGTCCACCGAAGGTACCTGGCGTACCAGGTCGTCAAAGTTGTCGCCTATCTACACAGCCGTGGCGTGATTCACCGCGACTTGAAGCCCGCAAATGTCTTTGTGAACTCCGACTGTCGCATCAAACTCGGTGACTTCGGCCTCGCACGGTGCCTCCACGCGCGGGATAGCGCCGACGCTTCCGACGACCTAACGGATTACATCGCCACACGCTGGTATAGATCGCCGGAGGTGCTTGTCAAGTCTTCGACCTATACAACTGCCATGGACATGTGGGCGGTGGGCTGCATCATAGCCGAGTTACACACTGCATCACCGCTTTTCATGGGGAATTCGACGCTGCATCAGCTCTCGATCATCATAAGTGCCGTAGGCGAGCCGAACGCTGAGGATGTGGACAGTTTAGGATCCGAAGAGGCGTGGCCCCTTGTGGACGCCCTTCCTGTTATTGAGAGTGATCCACTGCAGGATCAACTAAGCCAATACGATCAAGAAGCGGTGGATCTCATTTGCAAACTTATTGTTTTCAATCCTAAGAAGCGATTAACGGCGCGTGAGGTTCTCGAGCACCCGTATTTTGCCCCATTTGTCACAGAAAAGGATCTTGAGGAAGACAAGAAATCTGATCCGCTCGCGTTGCCGCTTCCAGACGACAAAGACTACCCTGCCGCACAGTATAGAGAAGCACTGTACGATGCCATTGCACATCGCTTTCGGCGGAGCATTGGTGTGTAGATACGGGAGCCGTGGGGGTGGCGTTCCCCAACCCCAACCCCCTCTCTTTGGCTTCTATTACTGTTGTTGTTATTGTTTGCTCTCTTTTCACACCGTCGGCAAACGTACGCAATACAAGGCCTTATTGTTGTACTGTTTTTGTGCATCTTCTCCTTACTGCCAACACTCCCTTTTTTATCGCTTTTCTCACAAGGCCACGAATGCAGACCACCTTTGGTACCGACGATGTCGAATGGGGGCCATTAGCAGCATCAGCGACCACACATGGTGCCCTCCGCCACCCGGATTGGGAACTCGGCTCCAGTTCACGGGGCAGTAGCGAGAGAAGTGGTAGTAGTAGTAGTGGTAGTAATGCCACCAGCAAAAAGAGTGGTGATGGTGAGTTTCGGGAACGCATTGATCGCCTGTTAGCAGCGTGGGAAAAGAAAACCACGCAGGTGATCCTCAAGTGGGGCAGCATGGGTGTAAAGTCCACCGAATACACCCGCATTCTGCGCCGCCAGGCGATTGAAAAGAGGCAAAAAGCGGAAATGCAGCGGCAGATGAGGAAGATCAAGCAGGAGAACCGAAACGAGCAAAGGCGCCGAGAGGAGCGCATCCGTATGGCTGAAAATGCATGGGCCCGACGACGCGCTGCCGCTGGCAGTAACAAGGACGACAAGAACAATGGGGGCGAGGCGAAACAGACCGCGCTGTCAAGGGAGCCGCGCCCACCTCCCACAGCACGGTCCGACCCCGAGATGAAGCGCGGCGTGGCTATACGGCGACGGCAGCTCCTCCCGGAGCGGCAGCCCAGCAAAGTGCCGTGCACCGCCCCAATAGCGCACGTCCCTGACGAGGAGATGGCGATCGCTGCTGAGGTCCCACACGCCCTAGACATATCCGCGATCGAGGTGGAAAAGACCAGCTCAGTGGGCTCGACGAATATGCTGGAAACGTGTGAGGAAAAGGTTGACGCCAATGACCCATGCGGATCCCCCACAGCGCCTGACACCATGGACAGGTCTGTGGGGAGAGACCCGGAGTCGCCGCATGCAGAGAAGAAGAAGGAGAAGGAGGAGGAGGAGGAGGAGAAGGAGGAGGAGGAGAAGGAGAAGGAGGAGGAGGAGAAGGAGAAGGAGGAGGAGGAGGAGGAGGTACTCTCACGCCTAGCGGCGTCAGAGTACGAGGCACCCACGACTCAGCCCACCTCCCCCATCCTTGATTTGCCTCGCATTGTGGCGACAGAGGAAGAGCCGGAGCTGGTGAGGGCTCTCGCTGCTGCAGCGGAAGTTGAACAGGTGATCGGTGGCTTCGAGGATGACAGCTTCGGTCTCTCTGGAATCGTTGTAAAGGATGTGGTGACACAAAGTGAACCTTTGCGTGGCGACGCCGCCGCTCATCCAATTTCTCCTTCCAGCAGTGGCAGCAGGAAGTCAGCGTCGAGCAGTGAGGACAAGCCAGAAGACGGGGAGCTGGAATCCAGGGCAGAGTCAACGCAGTCAGAGGTGGAGGCGCAGGAGGCCGTGGAAGATGCCAACTACGCGGATGTCTTTGAGAGCGGCACGGCAACATCCTCAATTAAAGAGGCCGAGGACGCGGTATACATGAGTAAAACGCACTCAGCTATTGGTGACAGCGATTCAAGACCGGACGTCGTCGATACAACAGAGTCAGTGCATGACAACAATGAAGCTGCTGTTGATGGGGCTTCTTCATCATCTCATTCCGTGGTGAACTCCAGTGCGTCCACCAAGCACGATTTGACAGTGCGAACAGAAAGCGGCGCCAACGACGACTACGAAGACGACTTTGAGGTCACAGCGTCTGTGATGACCGATGTATAATGAGAATATTTGTTTTTGTTTTTGTTTTTTACTTTGTACCACATTCTACTCATCTACTGTGTCCCGTCAAGCCCACGGAAATTTTTTGCATATATACAGCGCGCTTGGTATGGGGAATGCACAGCAACGCACAAATTACCGCGTAATATGGCGGCGATGTTCGACCGGTGTCATGGGGGATGGCGATCTGATACAAGATTTCGGATTCTGTGGCACTAATCGATGTTTTTTTCTGCTTTTTTGTGTATGTGTGTGATTGTGCGTTCATCTGCGCGAACCCGTATGACTTTGCTTCTCGACTTCTGTAAAGGTATTTGGCGTTTAGTACTTCTGTGGCTGCCCTCAAAGGCACACAACATGGCGAATTTAGAGTCAATGCTGCCCACTGGTCTCAGTCTTCCCCCACTGGTACTAGTCGTGTTATATCTTGCGGCAATCGTGTTCTCATGGGTTAACTACGCTGTGATCTTTCGCGTGAACATCGACCTCTTCGGCAGGGATCTTGTCGGTGCCTATTTAGCTTTCTGTATCGTTGGTACGGTGGTCGTCTTGTTCATCAGTAGTGTTGTGTGGCTGCGCGCGGCTCGTTATACTGCCAAGCAATCGCAACGAGTGCGTCTCGTCCTCTATGGTGTGTGTGCTGTGTTTTTCTTCAAGGATCTCCCTCTATTTGTGGCAGAGAGCATCTCCTCTGCACGCTACGGGTGGCAGAACGGATACCAGGGGTTTTGTTTTGTCGTCCAATTCTGTTTTTTCTTGCTGGCACTCATCGCCACGTGGCTTGCCTTCACGTGGCTCGCCACAAACTTTCTGGAGTGTCACTGGGGTGAACGCTACAACCACGCCTGTGGCTTGCCGGGAAATGCATTGTCGCACCCAGCGGCGATAGTGATAACAGCAACGCCACCGCCTATGATGTTACAAGAAGCCCGGGATAATCAAGATGGGAATCCAAGTTTTTTGGTGAAAGTGAATGCGCCGTACCGGGCTTCGTACGCTGGCGATTTCAGGCTCTCGGGGGCACCACTGGATCAGTGGAAGAACTCTAATGGGTACATTTAGCACTCCTATTGATTCTGTGTGTGTGTGTGTGTGTCGCTGACGTTGGCGACGTCCATCTTTCAAGGTGGTGGCATCCAACGCGCAAGATCAGTTATCTAGGGCCTGAATGTTACCAAATCACCAGTTGTTGCCCCCACCCCCATCCCTAAACACATGTTTACTATTTTGTTCAATATGTTTGCCCCTTGTTCCTGTAGATAGCATTAGATCCTTTCCTGTTTGTTGTGGAGGCGAAAAGGGGAAGAAGTGAGGTTGCGCGTATGGGGCAGGGCCTCACGTGTGGGGCAACACTTGGCGCAGCGGCTTCCATTAGCGCGCTCCCTATCCGGCTTACTGTGGCCGATCACCTGAGTATTTGCGCTGTTGGTGCCGGTTGTGGCCTTTGTATCGACTTTATTAGCGACTGCTGCGCAAAGGAAGGGCGTGTCGTCATCCACCGCGATGTCGTGCTACAGGCGCAAGATGTGCTAAGGCACGTGTCGACGTTCTACACGACGTGTGAGTCCAACCATGTTGCCCGTTTTTTCCGGCAGAAGCACGAGTGGTTGGTACTGGAGTCACATGGGCACCGCTACTATACTGTCCAGAAAAGTCCTGCGACGGGTGACATCCTCATGGATGTCCGAAACTCGCTCCGTGCTGCAAATGACTTGGGGTTAGGCGTTGCTGGGCGCCCGATTCACACTGGCGAAGTGCGGCAGCACCGCACAGATATGGAATTTGACCTTCCCAATGACCTTCAGGTCGCCTATATGATTGCGTGGCTGCGGAAGGAGGACCCCCGCTGGTCCTTCTCCACGGAGAACTCAAGGGGGTTCACCACACGCGCACGTTACGCCTTGCTTGACTTCTAGTCCAGCAGTAGGTGAAAAAGTGTGGCCCAGTCGTTCCTGTGGAGGACTCTTCACACAACATCTGTATATATTTTTTGCTTTTCTCTCTTTGTGGGTCTTCCCCCCCCCCCCCCCCNCCCCCCCCGACACACACACACACGCACATCTCCAATTTTTCTTTTCAATTTCTCCCTCTTTTCCTTTCTTTGTGGTTATTAGAGACATCCAAGAGGATGAACAAGGAAAAAGTGGGGCGCAGGTTGGACCTTGTGGGAAGCTCCGCCGGGTCCATCATCAGTGTGGCGGCTTGGTGTGCGCTGCAGGCCTCTAGCGCGGACATTATCCTTGCTGCTGTCGATGAGCGAATGCGGAGTCCGTCCACAACTGATGCAACGCGGTGTGCGCTACTCAATGTCATTCACGAGCTCCTCCTCACGTGCGCCGCAAACGGAATCCCGGAGGTGGGAAAGCGGGGCGTGCTGATGGCGGTAAGCAAGACGCTGCCTGGAACGGTGCAGGCGGTGCGCACACTTCAGGGGGGTGACGCAGGGGTGTTTGAGCAAGCCCTGGCGAGGGTCGTCTCGTGGTGGTCGATGCTCAACATTTTCCCCCTTGCGTGGATTAAGCAGCTCGGCGTCAAGGGGGATGCCGAGCAGCCCAGTGACGCGGCGGCAGGCGGTGCCTCAATGCCAGCACAACTGCATTACATTGCGGATATGATGACAAAATACAACGCAGCGAAAGAGGAGTGTCAGCGGGTGCTGCAAGCCTCACCGGAGCGTGGGACGTCTGCACGTGAGGAGGCGTTGCAGATGCTTGCCAAACTCCGCGCCGCTGTTGACAGTAGGTTGGACGGCGGCGTCTCCCTCGTTACGTGGCTGGATGCGGAGCGAGATGCGCTGGAGGGAAACGTGCAGAGCCCCGGTGGGATCACCCAAACAGGGCAAAACGAGGAGGACGACGTTCTCGGGTCCTTCTTCTAAAACTATTTTGTGGCCTGTGCGACGGAATCCGTTATCTGTGATGATCTCATGGGCACAACCCTAGATGTGAACTTTTCATTACGTCTCTTTTGATTGTTGTTTTATTACTCTGTTGCACCGTCACCACCTATCTCCCTACCCGTAGATTGTGACGCAGGATTAATTAGGGAAAAAAACAATAGCGATAAGAGTGCCCAAAGCATGGACCCGAATGTGGGATCTCGGCAGATGGAACAGGTGCAACAGCAACAGCAGGAAGTAGTGAATCCCACGCGGTGGTCGTGGAATCTGTACCCTGCCAACAGGATTGATGCCGCACGGATGGTGGTGCCCCTCGGCTGTGTCTATGCGCCGATCGGATCCCCTTGCCTGGAGCTATACTATGATCCTCTGCGCTGTGTGTGTGGTGGTGTCTTAAACCCGTATTGTGTCATCGACTACAGGTCGAGTACATGGGGTTGTCCCTTGTGTGGGACCAAGAATAATTTTCCGCCGCAGCACGCCCATATGTCAGAGCATAACTTGCCGTCGGAGCTGTTAAGGGGAAATGAGATGGTGGAATACACGACCATTGTGAAGCGTGACCCGCCGGCATTTGCCTTTGTTGTAGATACATGTGTGGATACCGAGGGTGAACTCGATGGGTTAAAAGAATTTGTGATGTGCGCCCTCAGCAAGATCCCCCCTGAGGCGCGGGTCTGTGTCATTACTTATGGGACCACAGTGCAGATACACGAGCTGAGCGGGGCAACGGAGTACCCTCGCTCGTTAGTTCTGCGTGGGAGTCAAGAAGTCACCGTGGAGACACTCAAGAAGGTTATGAGGGAACCGAATCGGTTTGTTGGTGCCCTCGCTGACGTATCATTAACGGTATCGTCCATTATTGAGGAGGTGCAACAGGATGTGTGGCCTGTGTCGAAGTCACACCGCCCGCTGCGCTGCACTGGCGCCGCACTCTCTGCCGCTGCGAGTGTCCTTGAGATTATGTCTCCGAACACTGGATCTTGCATTCTCGGCTTTATCTCGGGTATCTGTACGCAAGGGCCAGGCATCGTCGTTGAGACGACCCGCGAGAAGTTCATCCGCGGCCACGCCGACATACGAGACAATACAGAGGCTGCATCGTTTTGGGAATCGTCCTGTGCGTTCTACGACTCCCTCATGCAGCGAATTGTCAAACAGGGGCATTCGCTCAGTTGTTTTACTGCCTCCTTGGATCAAACTGGTATGGCAGAGATGAAACTGTGTATTCAAGCTTCTGGAGGTGTCGTTCTCAACGACGAGTCATGGCGAAAGGAGCCCTTCCGCCAGTCGCTGCATAGCTTCTTCGAGCGGAAAGACGACGGTACGCTGAAGATGGGCCTTAACGTCACGATGGACGTCATCACTTCGTCGACGTGGAAGGTTATGGGGGTCATTGGGCAGTGCGTTGGCACAGGCAAGAAGTCGTCATCGGTGGCTGACTACGAATTAGGAATGGGCGGCACGTGTCAGTGGACCACGTGCATGATAGACTCTTCTACGAACTTCGCCATCTACTTTGACACAACTGCAGCGGCACCGTCAGAAGCGGCGAAACACCCTGTGCGATATGTGCAGTTTGTTACCAAATATGAGATAGGCAATGAGGTGCGTACACGTGTATACACGGCAATACACCAAGCGCAAGGTGTCACGAGCATGCCTGAACTGGCGGCGTCATTTGACCAGGAGGCGGCCGCAGTTTTGCTGGCGCGTGAGGCTCTGCATCGAGCCGATACCACGCCACTGTTTGACGTCCTACGCTGGCTGGACCGAACAGTGGTGCGCCTTGTTAGCCGCTTCGGTGACTACCTCAGGGATCAGCCCTCTACACTCAAACTTCCGCAGCAATTTGTTTTTTTCCCTGCCTTCATGTACCATCTACGACGATCCGCGTACTTGCAGGTGTTTAACTGTAGTCCAGATGAGACCGCCATACTGCGTTTGATGCTTCTCAAGTCATCCGTACCGGATTCGATTATCCAGATTCAGCCCACGCTATATAGCTACCGCATGGATGCGCCACCGCAGCCTGTGCTGCTAGACAGCGCTGCCATCCAGCCTGACAACATACTTCTCCTTGATACCTTCTTTGAAGTTCTTATTCACCTCGGCTCCACCATCGCGGCATGGCGGAAGGCCGGGTATGCCGAGCAGGAGGAGTATGCCTACTTTAAGGAGTTCTTGCAGGTACCTGTGGCAGATGCGGAGGTGCTTGTGGCGGGCAGGTACCCCACACCCCGCTTTATCTTCGTATGTCAGGATGACCCCGATGCGCGAATCCTTTATAATAGGATCAACCCGAGTCGTTCTTACGGCAGTGAAGGTAATCAGAAATACGGCACAAATGAGGGGGAGCTGGTGTACACAGATGATGCATCGCTTGGGGTGTTCATGGAACATTTGAAAAAGCTTGCGGCGTCACAATGAGACCTCGTGGTGGGTTGTGCTTCGCCCCGCTTCGCTTTCCCATTGTGCCTCACTGAGGCTGTTCTGTAGCTGCCTTGGAGCATCCGCCGTTTTTTTTTTCGGAGGGGGGCATAGGAAGATGTGGAAGGGAAAGAGTTCTGATTGACAGTTGGAAGGTGGCTCTCCCACTCACTCCCCAGTGTCCCTCTCTCTCCCTATCTTTCTTTCTGAGAAAAAGAGAGCCTTTTAAGGAGGTGATTGAGTTTACTAAGGCTGCTCTATTATTGTTATTATCAGTATTATTATCAAATCGCGGTTCTCTCTCTCTCTCTCCACTTCTTCGTTTCTCCTTTCTTACACACTGTTTTACGCCAGGAAGAAACTCCCTACCAGTGTGTGCGCATGTTGAGTGTGCTACTAGAGTACACGTTGTGGTATGTGGCGTTCGTGCATCCCCTCGTGATGGGAACGCAGTTGTGTCGCCGTGCGCGAGAGGGGAGGTCGGTGGACATGAGGCTTGTCACGAATGTGACGCTGGCTATGGTCATTCTGTGGGTGCTGGATATTGCGGATGTGGTTCTTCTCTCGTACCTTCTGTCGATGCGATCTCTATACCTGTGCCTGCGTATTTTACTGTCCATGTACCTAATTCACCCAAAGTTACGCGGCGCAACAAAGGCGTACAGCCATTTCTTCGACGCCATCGTTCGCTACTACGCGCCGGTCGTGGACGAGCTCGTGACGCGGCATCTCGAGGAGCTGGAACGAACGGGTGTCGCACAATACCTTGGCAAGCTCTACCTCTGTTTGGTGGCTGTGGCCGCGGATGTGTTAGACATAGCCAAGGAATTTGTGGTGGCATCGACGGACACAAATCTTTCACCGGAAAAGACGGAACAACGAAAAACGCCGCTAGTCGGAGTTGAAAGAGGTGCACCGATGCCTCGAGTTTCGCCGAAGGCAAATGACGGTTTCTCGCGGGAGAGCAGCAGTTTGTTCGGCTTCATAAAATCCAGGAAGCACACCCCAAATCGGTGGGAGTCGCCGCCCCCGAATGCAGACGTTGGGTTCTGCGTGAGTCCCCGCCTCTCAGCGGAACAAGTGGTCTATCCGGCGCCACGGAAGCGCAACCCTACAGATTGAGTGGAGAAAAATAAACCGTTGTTTGCTGGTTTGACGCTTCAGATGTTGTATGCTCCAAGAATGGAGAAGTGTAGAAAATTGCTTTTGTTTGAAATGGAATATTGTCTGGCTCGTGGTCATCGTCGGTGGAGGTGTCTGTAGCGCTGGTGGAGTTGTGCCTTTGGTGCGTGTAGGTGGTCTCTTTTCGCCACCATCAGGCTGTTTCTTTCTCTCTCTCTCTCTCTTTCTCTCTGACGCGCTCCTTTTTTCTTTTCTTTTTTTTTTTTTTTNTTTTTTTTTTTTGTGTGGTGGCGGGTGCCTGAATCCGCTTGTGCACTTTGGCATTTGCAAACCTCAAACAACAAAAGGGGGAGGGAGAAATCAGCCGGGCATGTTGAGTGCACAGGGGGCAATTACCAATGACCTCGTTATGGTCGAGTGCACCAGCTCCCAGGACCGCCGTGCGAAGGAGGTGTTCCTCCTTAGTGAACTGGAGCGCGTTTGGGACGCGCTTTCCGTCGTCATTCGGCACTACCTCATTGAGGGTCACAATGTGCGCGTTGCCAACTTTGGCTCCTTTTGGTTTGAGAGCAGGCCTGTGGTGTCAAACGGGGTTGAGCAGTACTACGCGCGTCGCATTCACTTTGGCATAGACGGCGGCTTTGCACTTCGCTACAATCTAGACTCCAACAAGGTGCCCCAGGCACCGCCCAGACTAGAGTACGTGAAATTCAACATGGCGGATGTCGTTGCCATCGCGGCCGTTCCTGCACGCACGGCGTCCATGGCGCTTCGCGAGTTCTTCTCGTACGTTGGGGAAGGACTCTTCAGGAAGCAGGTGTTCAAGATAACGTTCCCCGGCGTCGCGAGCCTAGTCATCAAGCGGGAAAAGGCGGCACTCGACGTTGCAGAGTCCCTGCGACGAGACATCTTTGCCATCGACTCCCGCAAGTGGCCGCTGGCGGTGCGGGAGGCGGCGGAGGCGGTCGTCGTAGAGACACCACGACCGTCAACGGCGGCATCGTCGCGTCCGTCCTCATCGCGCCTCAGTCGGGCGAGCACCGCGCCGAGGCCGCT